>NW_019524875.1:0-212761 GCF_002814215.2 Seriola lalandi dorsalis
CTATATGATAAAGACGGATATGTTGACACGTCTGTTTATAGTAGATGGGAATACGAAGTACAAAAAAAAAAAAACCCACTCGAATTTCAGAGAGGTCACTATCTCATAAACTTTCAGCTTGAAATCCAAGGCAAATGGAGCACAATGCTAAATCCTGTCATTTAATCTACCTTACTTTACATTGAAAGTGCATTATACCTCTGCGAGCACAACAGGAGCCCATTATGTTAGATTATACAAGAGTCCTTGCTTGATCCATGGATTTTCCAGTTTCCGTGAATTTAATTTGTGTTTGCTGTGTTTTCCATGCAGACCTACTCTGGACTCTTCTGTGTGACTGTGAACCCTTACAAATGGCTGCCGGTCTACAACCCAGAGGTGGTCCAGGCCTACAGAGGGAAGAAGAGGATGGAAGTTCCCCCTCACATCTTTGCCCTGTCTGATAACGCCTACCAGTTCATGCTGACTGGTGCGTTTGCAGCCCAAATCAATTACAACTGAGTAATTATTATTTTTGCCACCATCTAATCGTCATCTTTGTTGTCTCCCAGATCGTGAAAATCAGTCTATACTTATCACGTAAGTACAGCAGCGATTTTGAATATCTAACGTCAGAACAAACAATCAGAAGTTGAGATGTGTATTTTTGATTTTGCTTAGTGGAGAATCAGGTGCAGGCAAGACTGTCAACACCAAACGTGTCATTCAGTACTTTGCGACAATCGCAGTGTCTGCAGACAAGAAGAAGGAGACCAGTACTAAAATGAAGGTGAGCTCGTGCAGGTTTTTGACCGGCTGTGCAGCTGGTGGAGTCAGTCATTTGTTTTTCAGAGCAGAGTGGTTGTCAGATATACAGGTCTACTCTCCTATAGGGGACTCTGGAGGATCAAATCATCCAAGCCAACCCACTGCTGGAGGCATTTGGGAATGCCAAGACTGTAAGGAATGACAACTCCTCTCGCTTTGTGAGTGAGCCTGAGGGACTTCATTTAAATTAGATTTTCCAGGAATATATCCAACACAGAGTAAGATGTCAAATTTTTTTTTTTTTGGCCAGGGTAAATTCATTCGAATACACTTTGGCACGACTGGTAAACTGGCGTCTGCAGATATTGAAACATGTAAGTTACATACAAATGTTTTACAGAATATTGTCTGTGATTGATGATGTTGCTGCAAGTTGAAGTTAATTTTGCCTTTTTATTCCTTGAAGATCTGCTAGAGAAATCAAGAGTGACATTTCAGCTGTCGGCTGAGAGGAGTTATCACATCTTTTATCAGCTTACTTGCAACAAGAAGCCTGAACTTATTGGTATTCTGATGAATCCATTTTCAGTTGTTTAATTTTTCTTTTTCTCACATGTAGTCGACCTTCATACACAAAGATCTTAACCTAATTTCTTTAACTTTAGATCTGCTCCTCATCACCACCAACCCCTACGACTTTGCCTTCATCAGTCAAGGGGAAATCAATGTCAAAAGCATAAACGATGCAGAGGAGTTAATGGCTACAGATGTGAGTTGACTGAGTGAAACCACACGCAGCTTGCTCCGTCGTTTCAGTTGCTTTACATCTGACTTTTCCTATTTTTTTTTAATGCAGGAAGCCATTGATATTCTGGGTTTCACTGCTGAAGAGAAAGTGTCCATCTATAAACTGACTGGCGCCGTGATGCATTATGGGAACATGAAGTTCAAGCAGAAACAGCGAGAGGAGCAGGCGGAGCCCGATGGCACAGAGGGTGAGGACCGCCCATAAAAGCTTAAATGCCAATAAAGGAATCAGGCATACATGAGAAGATAAATCCAGAAGGCGGCTTTTTGTTTGAGATGTTTTTCTTTCACTGCAGAAGCTGATAAAGCAGCATATCTGATGGGCCTGAACTCTGCTGATCTGCTGAAGAACCTCTGTTATCCCAGAGTAAAGGTTGGAAATGAGTATGTCACCAAAGGACAAAATGTGCAGCAGGTAAGACTGAAACCAAACATCTTTTAAATAGCCCAATGCTTCACATGTATCTCATACTTATCTATCATAATCTCATGCACAAGATCATCCGAGATGAGCCACTGGTTATCAGCCATCCTGTTACCTCTCAATAACCATTTGGTTGATTGTGATTTTCCTATAACTGTATGTTGAGTGTATTATCACTATTATTCCATGAACACAGAATTGTTTACTAATATTCTTTAAATTTACACCCTTAAATCTGAAAGTTGAACAGTGGTACATGGACTGCACTTATATAACACTTTTCTAGTCTTAGAGACGACTCAAACACACATACATACATCACACCCGTACACTGATGGAACAGCCACCAGGGGCAATTTGAGGTTCACTAGCCAGTAACTGAGATGGTGCTGCTACATCACACCACATGATTCTCAAAAAATAATGTTCAGCTTCCAGCTAATTTCACTCTAATATACAACAAAGCCGAGTTGTAACTATATACAGTGCAGTCTGAAAGTAAAAGGACAGTGATTGTTTTGGCTCTTCAGTACGATGACACAGCGACTGTGAGTTTTAAAGGCTCACTTTCATATTTAAGCTGTTGAATGTTTATTTATCAAGGACTTTCTCTATGTTAACGTTCTGGACTGGTGAAGTCATCCACAAAACATCAATCCAACTGACTGTGATGGAAATCTTGCAAGCTTTTTTCAGGAGACACTTGAAGTCTTAAGCAGAGGTATTTGGATACCTAAACCTGAGCATGATCTCATGTCTGACCTAACTCACATTGAGGATTTTCCTAATCGTCTATCCTAATAAACTAAAATAAATATGACGCATGCTATCTGTCCCTGGAACACTAAGGCACATCAAACTCTCCCTTAAATGTTTGCATCTTCCTACATGTGCTATCACTAAGAGGCCTGCTACAACCTTGGCTACTGCTGAAGTGAGTAAAGCAGCTGCACACTCACAAGCCTGCAGATAAACTATGGGCTTTAATGGTGACCTGTGACTGACCTTGTGTGTAGACACTTGCTAAATGAAAGAATACAGACTAAGTGAAAACACTGAACTTGTGTTACACATACTAAACTTCACATATATTTATAATACTTCACATACTACACTGAAGGAAAAAGCAAGAAGTGAAGATGGCTGCCTTCCAAGCTTGGCAAAGCATCAACGTCTGCTGGGGCCTGTGGGTCTCAGACATCAGACTGACTGCAAGCCAGATATTAAATACTTTATTAAAGATTAATAGTTAAACTTCTCCACCTACTCTCTGGCTCCTGATTAATGATTTGATCATTTTCATGCAATACATGCAGCTCAAAGTAGATAAAGAAAAGACAGTGGATGAAAAACAATTATAAAAACAAGGGAAGAAATTTGACAACAATAATAATCATACTAAAAGTAACAACAGTAATAATAACAGATTATAATAGGGAGAGATAAGAGAAATAACAACAGTGAATAAGAAATGTGCGACACAGGATTACATTAAAAAAAATGTTTAAAATTAAAGAGAAGATATTGTAGATGAAAAACGATGCAGTCTAATAACCCTCCTCATGTGTTAGAAAAGGGTTTACGACTTTACTGTTTAGGGTTAAATTTGACCTGTGTTTGAATTCATTAACAAGCACTGAAGAAAACACTTTTATCTGCATAAGAAACTTGTTATTCATCCAAAACTATAATATATATATATATATATATATATACTTACTTGTATGTAAGTTTAACTTACAGTGTACAAATCCCTTTTAGTTTAAAATAAAAACCCTGGCCTCTGATTCCCCTCAGCTTCAGGAATCATCGTCACAGGAGTCACAGATAACTGCGATGAAACCTGTGGAGAGACATCAATATGAAATATTGTTATTGTTATTTCAGTAATGACAGACAGAATGTATAGGGCCATCAAAACACTCATGCGTATATGTATAAACTAGAGTCTTAATCTGATGTGAGTCAGCAGCTCTTGAATGTCTGTTTCATTTCAAATCCATTGTGCTAGTTTACAGAGCCAACACACTAAAATTACGTGACCTTCCAGATAATTGTTCCTTTTTGACTTTCCCTCTTTTCAGGTGTACAATTCCATCGGTGCCCTCGCAAAGTCCGTCTATGAGAAGATGTTTTTGTGGATGGTCATACGAATCAACCAGCAGCTCGATACGAAACAACCCAGACAGCATTTCATTGGTGTTCTCGACATCGCCGGCTTTGAGATCTTTGACGTAGGTGTTTAATGTCTGTAGGCTTCCTGAATAACGTCTGTTTATTTGAATATGATCTCTACTGCTTTCTTTTAGTACAACAGCATGGAGCAACTCTGCATTAATTTCACTAATGAGAAGCTGCAGCAGTTTTTCAACCACCACATGTTTGTACTGGAGCAAGAAGAATACAAAAAGGAAGGGATTGAGTGGGAGTTCATTGACTTTGGTATGGACCTGGCAGCCTGCATTGAGCTCATTGAAAAGGTATTGAATACTCTGGAATTTAAAATAAGAACCCAAATGGAATTAAATGTCGCAACTGTCATAATGATTATTAATCAAAATGCTTTCTTTCCAAGCCAATGGGAATCTTCTCCATCCTCGAGGAGGAGTGCATGTTCCCAAAATCAACAGACACCTCGTTCAAGAACAAACTGTACGACCAGCACCTTGGCAAGAACAGCTGCTTCTTGAAGCCCAAACCAGTGAAAGGGAAGCCTGAGGCTCACTTCACCCTGGTGCACTACGCCGGCACCGTGGACTACAACATCACTGGCTGGCTGGAGAAGAACAAAGACCCGCTTAACGAGTCCGTTGTTCAGCTTTACCAGAAGTCATCGGTCAAAACACTGTCCATGTTCTATGCAAGCTTCTCTGGCTCGGATGGTAACTAAGCTTTTTAACCATAGTTGGCTTTTCTGAATATTTATAAACTATTGGCTGTGTCTGATTCTCCCCCATACTGTATTATTGAAGATGATATCACTGGCTGGTTTCAGAGCCAAGTACTGAGAACTTGTGAACCCATATATTATTGCTGGAGTTCATGAACAGCCATCCTCATTTATTCTGCAGGCATCTGTACTTATTACCATGTTATCATGAATGTTTATTGTAATTTGTTTTTCAGCATCATTGTGGAAATGCAGAAATACATATAGGGAAAAGGTTGTGTGTGATTTCTGATTATGGATGCATTATGGAGAATTATTGTACATGCAAAATCAAAATGATCAATCAAAGTGAAACACAAATCAACCCATAAATGAATGCACCATAATGCAGATGCAGCTGCAGGAGGAGCAAAGAAAGGATCCAAGAAGAAAGGAGCATCTTTCCAAACTGTGTCAGCTCTGTTCAGGGTGAGATGAGAGTCTTCTAAAATCTTAAAAGCTCTGTGGTATTTTTTTAAAATTGTTTTTAATAAACTAACTAGGGGAATGTTCCTTTAGTAAAAAAAAAAAGGTCTGAATACTATAAACAGGTTCTACAGTTCACCTGTAAATGTTCTTCCAGGAGAATCTTGGGAAGCTCATGACCAATCTGAGAACAACTCATCCTCACTTTGTGCGATGCTTGATACCAAATGAGACAAAAACTCCAGGTAGTTTTGATAACCCCTTCATTTCTAGATACACAGAATATCCTAAAGAACAATATGAATAAAAATAACCATCTCCTTCATCATAGGTGTTATGGAAAACCACCTGGTTATCCACCAGCTTCGCTGTAACGGCGTGCTGGAGGGCATCCGGATCTGTAGGAAAGGCTTTCCAAGCAGAATTGTCTATGGGGACTTCAAGCAGAGGTAAATAAAGCCTCACCTTTAAATAATTCATAATGATTTGGTCTCACACTCAGTCATGCCTGTTATTCCTCCTATAGATACAGGATTCTTAATGCCAGTGCTGTTCCTGAAGGACAGTTTATGGACAACAAAAAAGCTGCAGAGAAACTGCTGGGCTCAATCGACGTGGATCACACTCAGTACAAGCTCGGACACACTAAGGTTTTCTTTTGTTCAGAGCTACCTAGTTAAAAGGCAGAAATGTCAGGACTGAATAAACTACATAAAAACTAACGACCTTTAATTTCAGGTGTTTTTTAAAGCTGGTCTGCTGGGAGCTTTGGAGGAGATGAGAGACGAGCGGTTAGCCCAGGTTGTGATGTCCACTCAGGCTCTGTGTCGTGGATACCTCGTCCGGCTGGAGTATATGAAGATGATGGCCAGAAAGTAAAGATATTTACTGCTTTAAAGCTCCCACCAACCAAACTCTGCTTTGAGCTAAATGCTAATGTCAGCATGCTAACACGCTCACAATAGCAATGCTAATGTGTTGATGTTGAACTTGCCATGTTCACCATCTTATTGTAGCTTAATTAGGTCAAAATTTGAATTTGCCAAACAGGTTTTTAACTTTGATGCTCAGCTTTATCTCATTACATGAGGTTCATGAAATTGTGGGAGTTGTTGGCTTCACCATCATTGCCATCAGCTTGAAGTGAATTTTGATGCCTCTGTTAGACAACCACAACACCAACACATACACAAAGGAGATATGAAACAGACTATTAACTTGATTCAAATTATGGATTTCTCTAGGTTTTTTAATTTGCTGGAAACATTTGTGATAATGTAAGTTCACAACTCAACAAAATATATGGTAACAATGGTCTAGTCATTTTTAGACATTTTAATGTGGAAAAATTACATATTATAACTTTGAATGAAAATGAAAGGAATCTAAGGTTTTGTCTTTAAACTGTGAAATTTAGTGAAGACACATCAGAATCAGCCTTGAAAAATTAATTAATTAATAAATTAATTAATTGTAATGAATGTGCAACCTAAAATCTAACGAAACTTCCAGAAATAAGCGATAATAATATCACAGAAGACACAATCTCAGTTTATCAATAGTCGCTATGGTCTTGATGCATCACTGTAACGTAGGTTTGACAGCGACATACACATTATTCACATGTTGTGATGGCTGCCTGGTGGGAAAGCAAAACACCCTCAGAAAAATGAAAAACTTTAAAAATGTCATGTAAAATCATTGTCATACTTTAAAAAATCGGCCTAGCTGTGCCAAAACTTGCAATTTTTTTCCCTATACACCAGAACTGAATTTGGATGGTTGATTTGGTTAAAATATTTTCAGTCAGGATGTATCCAAATTTAGTGGTTTAGAATGAATATATATGTGTAAAAATCACACCCAGTGCAATAAGAAAAATGGCACCAGACGAGCTGAAACCTGCAGAGTAAACTTATCCAAGTCTTATTTTGACAGGGAGGCGATCTACACGATTCAGTATAACTTCCGTTCTTTCATGAACGTGAAACACTGGCCGTGGATGAAGCTGTATTTTAAGCTCAAACCTCTTCTGAAGAGCGCAGAGGCCGATAAAGAAATGGCCCAAATGAAGGTGGATTTCACTAAGCTCAAAGAAGATCTGGCCAAGTCAGAAAACCGGAGGAGGGAGCTTGAAGAGAAATTGGTCTCCGTCGTACAAGAGAAGAATGATCTACTACTTCAAGTCCAAGCAGTAAGTTATACCACAGAGAGAATTAGTGCAAGTTTACCTAGTTGTACATGAATAATTTTGGTACCTAAACTTGACATCAGGAGGCAGACAACCTGCTGGATGCAGAGGAGAGATGTGAAGGACTCATCAAAAGCAAGGTGCAGCTGGAAGCCAAGCTGAAGGAGGTGATGGAGAGACTGGAGGACGAGGAGGAGGTGAACGCCGAGCTGACCGCCAAGAAGAGAAAACTGGAGGACGAGTGCTCAGAGCTGAAGAGAGACATCGACGACTTAGAGCTCACCTTGGCCAAAGTGGAGAAGGAGAAACACGCTGTTGAAAACAAGGTAATGTTACATACCTCGTGTTGTCTAATGTTGCTGTATCAGCATGTTGGAGGAGACCTGTCACATCAGTTCTTAATAATGGCTCTAGGTGAAAAACTTGACTGAAGAAATCATGAGCCAAGACGAGAACGTCGCCAAACTGTCCAAGGAGAAGAGAGCGCTGCAGGAGGCTCATCAGCAAACACTGGACGACCTGCAGTCAGAGGAGGACAAAATCAACACTCTGACCAAAGCTAAGACCAAACTAGAACAGCAGGTAGATGAGGTGAGTTATAGAGTCAAGGCTGGAAAGACTGATATTTTATTAGCTTCAGTTAAGATGCACGTGATGACCAGATTTGTGTTTTCAGCTTGAGGGGTCGCTGGAACAAGAGAAGAAGGTCCGGATGGATCTGGAGAGAGCCAAGAGGAAGCTGGAGGGCGATGTGAAACTTGCTCACGAGTCCATCATGGATCTGGAAAATGAGAAGCAGCAGCTGGACGAGAGGCTGAAGAAGTAGGTTTTCCCTGGTACCCATAATATTACAATTATAGATACGGTTTTACTAAATGAATTATAGCTATATTCATCGGTATGGTGGTGTGTTATAAAACATAATGGGCAAAGTTACCGTGGTTTCTAGATGCTAGGTTTCTGATCATCTGCAGATCTGTCTCGATGTCTCACCATCTCAGCGACTATGAGATGGTTCAGAAACCTGGGTAAGGTGTTTACATGCAACAGTATCCTGGTTCCTATCAGACTACTCCTGGTAGTTTATATAGGATTCTCAAAACTGGGATAAGCTGTTTACATGCAAAAAACATAACCGGTATACTAGTGTGCATACTAGTGTCTTACAACCTGCAGCTGTTTGGCTCAGCCTCACAGCTCTTATTAGTGGTGTTTCCAACAGCATTTGGCAGCTGTCTCCAGTGACGCCGAACGGCTAACAGACAAAGTTATCAACTAGCTGGTGAACATACCGCAACATTTGGCAGCTAAGGAGACGAATATTTCCCTGTAGCTCAAAGAAAGTGAATGTTGGACTTAACACTCATTACTGTCCCCAAGGTGTCAACTACAAGTCCTCAAAAAGGCAATAAATAAACTCATCAGCGACCCCACACATGTCCGTTATGACTGCTTTGAGCTAATGCCACCAGGAATGTGTTTGAATTGAAACAAAATGAAATATTACTTTAGACTCCTTGTGTAAAGAGCTTAAGACCTGCTCCAATTCCAAATAGCTAAATGAAAGCACAAATGAACAGCAGGCTTTACTTCACTTGACAGGAAAGACTTTGAGTTGTCACAGCTGCAGACGAAGATAGAAGACGAACAAGCTCTTGGTACACAGCTGCAGAAGAAAATCAAAGAGCTCCAGGTGAGGAATCAGTCACTGACTTGGGTTTGAGGTGACACCGCAAAGCTAAATTACTTCCAGGATCACATCGTTGTAATATCGTATCTTCAGGCTCGACTTGAGGAGCTGGAGGAAGAAATCGAGTCAGAGCGTTCAGCTCGGGCCAAAGTGGAGAAGCAGAGGTCTGATCTGTCCAGGGAGCTGGAGGAGATCAGTGAGAGGCTGGAGGAGGCCGGAGGAGCCACCGCCGCTCAGGTTGAGATGAACAAGAAGCGTGAAGCCGAGTTCCTCAAACTGCGCAGAGAGCTGGAGGAGGGTTCCTTGCAGCACGATGCCACCTCGGCTGCCATGCGCAAGAAACATGCAGACAGCGTGGCTGAGCTCGGAGAACAGCTTGATAACATCCAGAGGGTCAGGCAGAAACTGGAGAAGGAGAAGAGCGAGTTAAAGCTGGAGATGGATGACTTATCAAGCAATATGGAAACCATGGCTAAAGCAAAGGTTGGTTATTGTACTCATCATAATTTTTTTTTTGTTCACTTCCATTTAAAGAGATGACAAGTGAAACTTTTCTCTTTCCAATTCAAAGATTCATTTGGAGAAAATGTGCCGCTCACTTGAAGATCAACTGACTGAGTTAAAAACCAAAGAGGAGGAGCATCAGAGACTCATAAATGACCTTTCAAGTCAGAAAGCTCGGCTGCAGACAGAAAATGGTGAGGAATACTTTGTCAGATCTGAGCAATAATGTCATAGTCACATTCACTCACTGACAAGCTGTTTCTAATTTTCCTACAATTATCATCCAGCTGAAATGTCTCGCCAGCTTGAAGAAAAAGAATCGTTAATGTCACAGCTAACTCGGGGGAAGCAAGCCTTTATGCAGCAGATCGAGGAGCTGAAAAGACTCCATGAGGAGGAGGTGAAGGTAAGGTCCGGCCAAAGAGATGAGCATGGTCATAGTTCAAAGATGGAGCTCAAAGTGTTTATGCTGGTTCTGTAATTTCGTTTCAGGCTAAAAACGCCCTGGCTCACAGTTTGCAATCAGCTCGACACGACTGCGAGCTGCTCAGAGAGCAGTACGAGGAAGAGCAGGAGGCCAAAGCTGAGCTGCACCGCTGCCTGTCCAAGGCCAACAGCGAGGTGGCTCAGTGGAGAACCAAATACGAGACCGACGCCATCCAACGCACGGAAGAGCTCGAGGAGGCAAAGTAGGAAGGATCTCCACATCAGTTTCAAACAGGATATTATCCCACGGGACCTTATGATAAACCATGAGTCTTTCCCACAGGAAGAAGCTCGCTCTGCGTCTGCAGGACGCAGAAGAAGCTGTGGAGGCCGTTAACTCCAAGTGTTCCTCTCTTGAAAAGACAAAGCAGCAGCTGCAGGGAGAGGTGGAGGACTTGATGATGGATGTCGAGAGGTCCAACGCTGCTGCTGCTGCCTTGGACAAGAAGCAGAGAAATTTTGACAAGGTTTTAACCTTCAAATTTTATAAGATATCATGTAAATACTAATGTAAGTGATACACTGACTGAGAAACACAGACAGTTTCATGTCGGGGAAGGAATCATTTTAACGTGATAGGTGCTTAAACTGCGTGCTGCAGTAAACCTTGAACCTGGGCAGATATATAGATATATAGTATTTTTAGTTTAAGGTCTCGTTTGGTAGCTGGCTTTTTACCAAAGTACAAAGGTGTTAAATATACTATATAATATACTACTACTATATTTTAATGTGGTAAAAAAGTGACCTACTTTGGGCCTGAATGTTTCATTAAAAAGTCTAGGGAAGCATTTAGTCAGAGGTGGGGAAGTTAACCAGATGTGTATCTTTGTTTTCCTCTCTGTTGTAAAACCTAAACAAACTCTGAAAACACTTCTGATTAAGCATAAATTTCAACTTGACAAAATGCAACTCATCCAAATCAGGCATCCTATATATTCTAGTCATAATGAGGCGAATATGACAAAGGTGAGATTTCTGCCTTATTAGAACTTGGACAACTTAATTGGCCCATTTGGCAAATGCAGCAACATGCAAGGTGGATATTTTACTGCAAATGAAAAGTACACGCAAGTTGAAGCTAAAACCATTTTACTGAAATAGCAAGTTAACACAAAGCTGTCAAAACCAGGAACATCTATATCATCACAGGGACGAGAAGTATCACTGCTGCTCTTGCCTGATGAATCTGGTGTCACATCTCTAGCAAAACGTTTACAGAACAGGATATTGTTCCTCCATTGCCTGATTTGTCCGCTGTTTATGTTACCGTCCTGTTCAGGTGTCTCTAGGAAACTAGGTCTCCACCCTCAATGGGACTTACCTGGTTTGAATTAGTACGTTCTTTAGGACAACCTTGAAGTTATCCATAATAACGTTCAAGGAAACATTAACTTGAACACCATGGATCACCTTAATAGCCTTCTCTCTTGCACAAGTTCACATTTAACCAGACTTTTAGATATCAAACTTAGAAAGAAAAATTTGTGTTAAATATTCAACTTTCAAATGAACTTCCTGTAGGTTGTGGCTGAGTGGAAACAGAAATACGAGGAAGGTCAGTCAGAGCTGGAGTCAGCTCTGAAAGAGGTGCGCACTCTGGGCACTGAGAACTTCAAGATGAAGAATGCCTTTGAAGAATGCCTGGAACAAGCGGAGACACTTAAACGCGAAAATAAAAATCTGCAACGTATATATACACACTCTTTTTTTTTTTTTTAAATTTACAATAATGCTGTAGCCAATGTTTTTAGTGGCAAATGGTAGAACATCATATTTCCTTTTGTTGCAGAGGAAATCATGGATCTCACAGAACAGCTGGGAGAAACAGGAAAAACCATCCATGAACTCGAGAAATTAAAGAAACAGGCTGAGCAGGAGAAGTTGGAGGCTCAGACCGCTCTGGAGGAGGCAGAGGTAGGTGGAAGAAAATATCTAAATTATATATATTTAAACATACTCTACAATATCTGGTCAACATGGCTGTATGTCCCTTTTTTAATCAGGCCTCTGTGGAGCATGAGGAATCCAAGATCCTGCGAGTCCAGCTGGAGCTGAACCAGTTGAAGTCTGAGGTGGACAAGAAGGTAACAGAGAAGGACGAGGAGATCGAGCAGCTGAAGAGAAACAGCCAACGAATCATTGACAACATGCAAAGTAACCTGGACGCTGAGGTCCGGAGCAGGAACGACGCCCTGAGAGTGAAGAAGAAGATGGAGGGAGACCTGAACGAGATGGAGATCCAGCTGAGCCATGCTAACAGGCAGGCGGCCGAGGCCCAGAAACAACTGAGGAACATACAAGTTCAGCTCAAGGTACTACCACATATAAGACCCTGTACAGACTGAGCAATGTTTCCTTTATGAAGACATAAGTAGAAGGACACTGTTTTATTTGATTGTGTAGGAAGTTCAGATTCAACTCGACGATGTCCTTAGAAACAACGATGACATAAAAGAGCAGGTCGCCATGTCTGAGCGCAGGAGTAACCTGGTGCAGGCTGAGATGGAGGAAATCAGAGCGACTCTGGAGCAAACCGAGAGGAGCCGCAAGTTAGCAGAGCAGGAGCTGCTGGATGCCAGCGAGAGAGTCCAGCTGCTTCACTCGCAGGTTCTTCTTTTATCATGTTTTCATTAGATTTCACTTTCAAGGTAGCCTCATAGAAAGTCTCTTTGAGGGAACAGGAACCTTTTGAGGAATTCAGGTCCTCTACCTGCCTTTCCACCAGGGAACCAGGGTCTAAAGTTCTGGGAAGACAGTTTCACCCTCAAAAAAGCGCCGCTGCTCGGGGGGTAGTACTTTCTGAGGGTTCAGGAACTTTTGGCGTGGGCCTCGCAGCGCTGAATGTTGGCCATTGTTCAAGTATACTAGCATTGCTTTTTTTTTTTTTAAACCTGCAGCTACAAACACGTTGTTTAGCTTAAAGTTTGTGGCCAACAATAGTAAAGATGGAGCAGCCCAAAGAGCTTTTACAGCTGATGGACTGAAAACAAAGTCCAGGCTTTGTGGTTCATTTTTGTACAATGACTTGAAATGTTTTGATACGTCAGCTGACTTATTTGCATAATCTTCTGGGGCTTTGGCCCCGCTGTGAAAACACAAATCCACAATGTTCTGGAGGAACTTTGACCCCTGGGAAAGTTCCTTGACATTAGTTCTTGGGAAATCAAAGTTATTAATTATTGCAGGTTTAAGTCTAAAAATAGATACATTTATTCCAGTTTAACATAAGATAAAAAGAAAAAGACTGATCATAGCTCAATAAAATGTGCATTCACACAATTAGTGTCCAATTTGTCAGACTGAAGAAGAGAACTACAAATCAGCTGCTTTTCCTTCCTCAAACTGATTTCACGGTCTATATTACAGAATCAAGGTATCACTGTGTCATGATTCATTTGGCATTTATATAGCACCATTATATTGTATAAATCATCATACAGCAAACCTTGAATCATCATATATTATTAATCTAATGTGAAATGAAATGATCTTTGACAGAACACCAGCCTGCTCAACAGTCGGAAGAAGTTGGAGGCTGATCTGTCTCAGGTTCAGGCTGAGATGGATGATAGTGTCCAAGCAGCCAGGAACGCTGAAGAGAAAGCCAAAAAGGCAATCACTGATGTAAGAGCTGTGTGTGTGTTTTTGTGTATGGATTTTACTCAATTTCAACTTGAGAAAAGCAGCAATCTACTAACCGTTTGACTCCATTTTCTCAGGCTGCCATGATGGTGGAGGAGTTGAAGAAGGAGCAGGACACCAGCACTCACCTGGAGAGGATGAAGAAGAACCTGGAGGTGACGGTGAAGGACCTGCAGCAGCGTCTCAATGAGGCCGAGAACCTGGTCATGAAGGGAGGAAAGAAGCAACTCCAAAAACTGGAAGCAAGGGTAATGTGTTGTACTTTATCGCCGAAAAATCCTGCTTGATTGACATTTTTGTGTTTTTGCGAAACTGCTACATATTCAAATTTTGTCTTTTGCAGGTGCGAGAACTTGAGAATGAGCTTGAAGCAGAACAAAGACACGGGTCAGATGCTGTGAAGGGTGTTCGCAAATTCGAGCGCAGGATTAAGGAGCTCACCTACCAGGTAAACTTGTGGGAAAACCTTGTTCCTTTTCATACAAAGGCTCTGTGAAGTTTTAGTGGTCTATCAGATGTGAAGTATTTGTTCTCTGTTACCAAATATCAGTCTGATGAAGACAAGAAAAACACGGTGAGACTGCAGGAGCTGGTGGACAAACTCCAACTGAAGGTCAAAGCGTATAAGAGGCAGGCTGAAGAAGCTGTGAGTGACCTCTTTTCGACATTAACATTTGATTACTGTGACATTTGGAAAATTTTACTTATTTGGTATCTGGCAGGAAGAGCAGGCCAACACTCATCTGACTAAGCTGAGGAAGGTGCAGCACGAGCTGGAGGAGGCTGAAGAGCGCGCCGACATCGCTGAGTCCCAGATCAATAAGATGAAAGTCAAGAGTCGCGACATGGGCAAGGTTAGTCAGTCAGCTTCTGGCAACAGACTGCATCTTATAAATATTGATAGAAATATTAACTTTTAATGTCTGTCTCATTTTCTCATTCACCAGGCAAAAGACAGCAGCGAGTAGTTGTGATTGGCGCCATGAAGAGGATGAAGTCTGCTGTGTCTCTGAAGCTAGTACGCAACATACTCTTAATCAAATATGCATTTATTGCTTCATTTAAAATCACTATGTGTATAATTTTATATGATCATTGCGTCTTTCAAATTATTCTGATGGCCAAAGTTTTGTTTGTAGAGAAATGAAACTATCCAGGTGAAAGTCGGTGTGGACTTTGACTTCAGTTTCAGTTCATTTTGTTATTTTCATTGTTTCTGCCACAGTGTCATTTTGTAACACTGGAGGTGCCAAAGCAGGAAATTTTCAAATTCTACATGCAGCAGTTTTAAATATGAAGTTGTGCACAATGATGATTAACACCTGGAATTGATCGCATTCTTTCATTTTGTGGTAGTGGATGTATGTTGCCTTAATTACAATAAAATATAAAAGAAAATCCAACTATTTTATTTCTTTTATTGTTCTAAAGATATATGACCATTATTCTCATTATTATCCTTTTTTTTTTTGTATTTGTATTGTTTTTGTAGCAGACAGCAGGGCACTGCAGACCTTAACCCAGGTAGAGACCGAAATATGAGCAAACAAACAAAATTTGACTTTAATTTTACAAATACTTATCACAACTGTGCAACTAAAAACAACAGACAACAGAAACAGGCCAACAACTAAACTATGACAGTGAAAGTTACAACAGAAATGTGGAAATTTAAGCCTTAGATTGGGAAAATCCTCCAATTAGAAATCAAATTATTACTCTACTATTCATCTCACAGGTGTTTAAGGGCATTTAATGTCATTGAAAATGTCAAAAACACAAATTTCAAATGTCCTTTACATTACTACTGGATTAATAAATATCAATTAAATATGAATAACAGTATTCACTTATTTGATAGATGATTGCTTAATTTATTTTGGTAAGATTTACTACTATGAGTTAACATGCTGTGATATCAATATGGTATGGTCAACTATAAACTACTACATATCTATGACTTGCTCTCAGACATGATTGTCATGCACATTTATATCCACTGCTCTTCAAACAGCAGAGGAGTCTTGTTCCACACTCAGTTACTCGCCCTGTCCCTCTTGTGCCTGGAAAACAAACACATTCATATGAAAATAGTGTATATTAATATATAATTTTTTTCTGGGACAAAACTCTAATTGTTTATAGTATTTTTTCTATCTTTCAACTCTCACAGAGTTCCCGCCATACTACCAACAAGAACAGTTGTTTAGCTTTAAATCATACAATGGACAGTGTTCATGTTGGGCACTTTCAGAGGGAACTGCTAAAGACTAGTATTTACAGTTTGTATCAAATACAAGCTCAGCACTATCCCAGACCTGTGTATCAGGTGTGGAGAGGAGAAGGGGACGTTCTTCCACTGTGTCTGGGAATGCAGTAAAGTCCAACAGTTTTGGCGGGAGATTAAACAAAATTTAGAGACTATACTAGAAATAAAATTTGTTCTTGACCCTAAACTATTTATTCTAGGTTTATATCCTGATAGACATCACATATCAAGAAAAATAATCACTGCCCTGGATTTATGTTTACTGCTTGCAAAAAGAGTCATAGCACTCTCATGGAGGAGTACCAGTAAACCAAAACTCATCAACTGGGTTAAGGAAATATCCACAACTTTACCTATGGAGAAGATAACTTACATTATAAAAGGAAAACTACCACTATTTCAAAACATTTGGGGTCCTTTTATGGAATATATGGAGAGTGCGGATTTAAGTAATGTGGGGAATGAAGCTGACGAGGCGTAGTTGTCGGTAGTCCTATGCATTGATCTAAAAAATTTTTTTTTTCTTTTGATATTTGATTTCTTTATTCTGTGTGAATTGTACATCTAAATTTGTATTTTTGATCCATGCATAATGGTGAAATAACCTGGGCTAACTCTTGATAAGACAGAGAAACCTTTATTGTTCTGGCTGTTGTTGTTGTTGTTGTTTTTTTGTTTTGTTTTTTTTATATACTTATACTTTCACCTAAGTGTTGCTCTATGTTATCTCATAAATACCTGACTTGCAAGGAAGGACAATTTGAATGCTGGACAATAATTTAGTTACCCCTGACGTCTTCTTTGGTGTAAGAGCACTCTTATTTCTGTATAATTATGTATCTTGGAAACACTTTAAAAACTCAATAAAGATAATGTTGGGGAAAAAAATACAAGCTCAGTACCTTTGTCCCAATTTCACGGCTCTTGGCCCGCATCTTGTTGGCCAGAGATTCGGCCACATCAGCTCTCTCCTCGGCCTCCTCCAGCTCGTGCTGGGCCTTCCTGAATCTGGCCATGTGCGCGTTGGATTGCCCCTCCTGCAAGTCAGTCATGTTAAATGTATCGGTGATCAGACGCTAAATCACACATTTTTTAACATTTTTTATACTGATTGATAGTGATTCACTCACAACTTCCTCAGCGTGGCGTTTGTAGACCTTCATTTTGATCTGGAGCTTGTCCACAAGATCCTGCAGTCGAATGTTGTTTTTCTTATCTTCCTCAGACTGAATGAAGACGAGAACCAAAGGATTCTATCTTTAAACACTCTTTTATTTGGACAGTATTGTAATCTAGTGCAGTAGGGTTAATTGATTACAAACATGAAGAATCTTTTTTATTTTTACCTGATAGGTTAGCTCCTTGACCTTCCTCTCATATTTACGGACTCCTTTGATGGCCTCAGTGGAACGTTTTTGCTCGGCTTCTAGCTCATTTTCCAGCTCACGGACCTGAGTACAAGAGCAGAGTTCAGTCTACTTTCTATGATTTCTAGTTCTATGATTTATGGTTTCTATGAGTCTTGAATTTTTATTAAGGTCTCTGGTTGAACTGCTTAAATTACTTTGGTTGCAGCCTTTACGGACAACTGATTCCAAGTTTGCCACATAACATAAATATCAATGAGTGAAAAAAAGGTTATTCATTTGTTTTTGATATGCCATGCCATTCAATCCAATTTATGGTTGCTAAATTCGTGTGAGCATGGCCTATTGGACAAAAACTCAATTTCCTTTAATTGCAGAGCCATCTAGAGCTGCGACAATTAGTCAGTTAATCAATCAGCAGAAAAGGAATTGGCAACAATCATGATAATTGAGTGACTGTTTTAATAATTTTTTAAGCAAAATTGTGAAACATGGTTCCATCTTTTCTTTGTTTTGGTGATTCATGACCTGTGTGGAAGGTGTTGTAAGTTGGCCGATCATTTGCAAATTGTAGAATTTTGATGAAAAAATTTAATGATAAAGGAATAAAAATAAAATTAATGTTTTTAAATGTTTTAAAAGAAATGATCAGTGAAAAGATTAAAAATATCTAAAATCTTGTTAAGGGGTTGGATGTTGGCCGCTAACAATTTTCAAGTGGGCCATGAGTTAGAAAAGGTTGGGAGGGGCTGTCTTACATGGTAGTAAATTGAGTAGTTTTGGGTGTCGGCCTGTTGGCCTCAGACAGCTGAGGATGTTACATCGGTCAGCTTTAAATTATAACAAGCATTTCTTTTTTTCTTTTTTTTTTTTTTTACTATTTTCTGATTAATAGAGAAAAAAATTGGCTGATTAACCGATAATGAAAATAATTGTTAATTGCAGCCCTAGAGCCATTCTGAAACAATTTCACATATAGATATGTATATATAGACTCTACTACATGATGGTAAACATAAATAGCCACACCTCAATTTCTAGTACTGGCAGTTTGTTGCATATTTAGGTCACCTCTCAGTATGTGAACAGTCTCATGGTCAATATTTTTAAGTTGTAGCTGGACACAGAACACTGTACTTACTCTCGCCTCCAGTTTCTGCAGCTGTTTCTTCCCTCCCTTCATGGCTAAGTTTTCCGCCTCGTCTAATCGGTGCTGCAGGTCCTTCACTGTGACCTCCAGGTTCTTCTTCATCCTCTCCAGGTGAGCGCTGGTGTCCTGCTCCTTCCTCAGCTCTTCAGCCATCATGGCAGCCTAGAGGTAGAAGTATAGGCACAAGTGAACTACTGATTTTTCTTAGTTCTTATTTCATTAAGTCTGTGTTAAGTGAAATAAAAACCCTGCAAAAGCAGATTACATCAGTAATGGCTTTCTTGGCCTTTTCCTCAGCATTCCTGGCCTCTTGAACGGCTTCCTCTGTCTCACTGTGGAGCTGAGTTACATCCACCTCAAGTTTCTTTTTGGTGTTCAGAAGACTGGTGTTCTGCCAAAGATGAAGCAGTTGTTATATACAGTGTATAAGTAGTGCAAATCAGGGAGCGTTGTTCAATATGACACTACAAGTAAATAACCAACCTGAGAATGAAGTAGTCCAGCTCGTTCACTGGCATCAACCAGTTCCTGTTCAGCCATTTTGCGGCTCCTCTCCGTCTGCTCCACGACCGCTCGAAGCTCTTCAATCTCAGCCTGCATCAAGGCCGTTCTGCGCTCCATCATGGCTACCTGCTCCTTCATGTCATCCTGCCCTCTGACTGAGTCATCCAAGTGGATTTGGGCATCCTGAAAATGCATTTTGTCTCGGTTAAACCGACCCTTCCGACACGGAGGGGCAAGATCTTTCAACATCTATAAGAAGTCCAGTGTGACCATCAGGTCAAAATTTACACCCCATCAACAGGCTGGTCCAGGATAAGTACCTACTGTAGTACTGACAGTGACCTCCTGATCTTTTCTTTAGCACCACCATCAGGCCAAAAGTGCCGTGTGTAAACAAATGATGCAAAATTTTGACATACGAAATGTTTGTCAACTCCTAAATTAGATTTTGACATGAAAATATTTAATGTCTCTGTAAAGCACTTTTATCGTCTTTTGTCTCAATGGTGTTAAATATTAAAACTTCCCTTGATAAACATTATTAGCAATTTAGTGTCAAGTTAACTTTGTAGCATCTAGAGATTTTAATTTTTTTGCTGTAGTGTTGATGAATTTTTAGTGAGTCTGGGTGGCACGGGGTGGCACTGCCCCTCCCTGAAATATGATGGAAACTTCACAAGAGCCTTTTCAACCATGTATTTGTTGTACCTTGAGTTGCCCCTGAACGTTCCTCAGTTGTTTCTGGGCCTCGGCCGACTGCCTGTTACCATGGCTCAGCTGGATCTCCATCTCGTTCAGGTCTCCCTCCATCTTCTTCTTCACTCTCAGGGCGTCGTTCCTGCTCCGGACCTCAGCGTCCAGCATTGTCTGCATGGACTCCATCACTCTCTGGTGGTTCCTCTTCATCTGGTCGATCTCCTCGTCTTTCTCTGCTACTTTTCTGTCAACTTCTGCCTTCATCTGGTTTAGATCCATTTGTACACGCAGGATCTTGGACTCATCTTGTTCCAGTGAGGCCTTAAAAACAGTTTCATTTGTATGTGTAAATGTCAGTAGTTCCTCATACCACGTTTGATGAATATGTGCATTACTTTTCTGCTGCTTTCAGTGATCAGTACCTCAGCTTCTTCCAGCGCAGTCTGCATGTCACATTTCTCTGTCTCCACCTGCTTCTTGAATTTCTCCAGCTCATGAATCGTCTTCCCAGTCTCTCCAATTTGCTCTGTCAGGTCTGAGATCTCCTCTGCATTTCAAAATATGGCATTTCAAAGAGGTGTTGAAATAATGAATAAAATAAATAAAACACTTTTTTTCCCCTCACAGTAAGATTTCACTCACGTTGCAGGTTTTTATTTTCCCTTTTCATTGTCTCCAGATGATCAAGAGCTTCTTCATACGAGTTCTTCAGTTTGAAGAGTTCAGTGCTCAGGGATCGAGATTCTTTCTGAGCGCCTTCAAGCTCTGCCTGAGCCTCCTCATACTTCTGCTTCCACTCGGCTAGAATCTGGATTCATTGAAACAGCCACTAATAATTAATGATGTAACATAAACAACTGGTGTCTTATTAAGCGTGATTGTCAAAAAAAATACCTTGTCAAAGTTTCTCTGCTTCTTGTCAAGGGTAGCAGCTAAGTTGTTGGACCTTTCCACATCCACCATGAGATCCTCCATTTCGTTCTGAAGTCGCTGTTTAGTTTTCTCCAGTGAGGCGCACTTTGAATTCACTGCTTCGATTTGTTCTTCAGCGTCTTGGAGGCGCTGGGCAAGCTTTTTCCTTTGAAGAGTGAGTCAGTAGTCAGAACACAGCAAACTAGGCAAACACAGGTATCATAAAGAGGGGTTAAAGTCCTAAAATAAAATATTTATAAAAAATGATGTGCACATACTGTATGGTTGTTTGATTAAACAGCAGAATTCTATGTGGTTGTTTGTTTTTTGGCCACCATGTGGCAGCAGAAAAGGCTGTAAATGTATCATCGACATATTATCACCAAGTGGCAACCCCCAAGGCTGAAAAATGAAGCCAACACAGATGTACCACTTCCTCTAATGGCCGCTTGATGGTGACTACAACAGTGAGTCAATCCCCATAGATCCCAATGTCAAAATGTCAGACTTTACAGCAGAAATAAACAGGTTTACAGGCTGCTACAAAAACAGTTTTGGTCTCTACAGCTAATTTCCTCATTCATGACGACTGTACAGGGGTAAATTTTTATATAACTCACTCTTTTGAGTTTTATTAAGGCTTAAGGTTCTGCATAATTGAGGGCGTGGCTGCTTTGAGTGACAGGTGGGTGAGTGTATAATTGCCACAAGCCGGCTTGCACCAAAATCTCGGCTCCACACATGCTCCACCTCTTTGCCCATTTTTGGATTAACCAGGGGTTAGGCGGAGTCAGTCACTGCCAAGATGGCGACAGCGGAGCAGCTCACTCTGAGCAGCTCACTCTGAGCAGCTCACTCTGAGCTTCAAAACCAGTCTTCAGAAACCTGTGGGTGATGTCATGGAGGCCACACCATCTTTATTTACAGTCTATGATTATCACTGCACACAGTTGTGTAGAAGGTTAGCGGTTCCAGATTTGCACATTATTTTTATGTAATTATTAGACAGTGATAGTGGAATGAAGAGAGAGATACAACAAAGGTCCCCAGTCAGAATTAAACCAGTTCATGGGGGCACCCCACTATCTCTGCTAGTGGGTCAGGTAGCAAACTGAAATCTTTGCTGGAAATGAACCAAAACAAATAAAAGTTGTGGGCCTAAAACCAAAACAATGAGCTAAAAGATGCTAAAACACTCTGTAGCGCTTTCACATTATACAGTCATTGATGTACTGCCCAATTTATTAATCTAATCTTACTTTGCCTCCTCGAGCTCCTCAGTGCGTTGGATGGCGTCAGTCTCATATTTGTTCCTCCACAGAGCCACCTCAGTGTTCGCCTTTGACAAACTCCGCTGCAGCTCAGCTTTGGCCTCCTGCTCCTCCTCGTACTGCTCACGAAGGAGATCGCAGTCATGACGAGCCGACTGCAAACTGTGAGCCAGGGCATTCTTAGCCTACGAGGAAGACATTAATTGATGAAAGATCACAAGAAAAAAGTGATTGTGTTTGCAAGTGTGAGCTTTCATTACCTTTGTTTCTTCCTCAATCAGCCTCTTTAGCTCGTCAATCTGTGTCGTGAATCCCTGTTTTCCTCGCGTCAGTTGGGAAATGAGACTCTCTCTCTCTTCCATTTGTCGTGAAAACTCAGCTATGACAAGCAAAACAAGAAACCACATTTTAATTAAAGGTCTTCAACTTAATGAACTGAACTAAGATGAGGGACAGAACTACCATTCTCAGTTTGAAAACGGGCCCTCTGATTGGTGAGATCAGAAATATGTCGCATGTTTTCATCATTCTTGGTCTTTAGCTCCATTAGCTGATCTTCAAGTGAGCGACACATCTTCTCCAGGTTGACCTATGAGTAGAGAAAATTAACACAAATTTGACATTCAAGCAGTTCAATGGGTTCTGGGTTCCCTAATACTCTAGTAGGGTATGTCAGGTTTATAAGTCCCACCTTGGCTTTTGCAACTGCTTCCATATTACTGGCCAAATCATCAATCTCCATTTTCATTTCACTCTTCTCCTTCTCCAGTTTCTGTTTGATTCTCTGGAGGTTGTCGATCTGCTCTCCTAGCTCGGCCATGCTGTCCGCTTGCTTCTTGCGCAGGGCGGCAGTCGTGGCCTCGTGGTGCAGCGTGGACTCCTCCAGGTCACGTCGCAGTTTGAGGAACTCAGCTTCGCGCTTCTTATTCATCTCTATCTGCGCAGCAGTGGCTCCTCCGGCCTCCTCCAGCCTCTCGCTGATCTCCTCGATCTCCCTGGTGAGGTCAGACCTCTGCTTCTCAATCTTGGCCCGAACCGCTCGTTCGGCCTCGACCTCTTCCTCCATTTCTTCAATACGGGCCTTAAAATAGAAAATGTAATATACCACAATGAGGTGAACTTTGGTTGCAATGAATCTGATGAATGTATGACTTGAATCTGTGCTTTATTACTTGGAGTTCCTTCATCTTCTTTTGGAGCTGGTTATTAATTGCTTGCTCATCTGCAATCTTGCTGAGCAGCTGGTTGTTTTCAAATTCTTTTCTATGAGGAAAAAAAACAAAAAGTTGTCAATTCAAGCACTAAAATGTATTTCCTTCACACATATTTCCCATGATCAATGCATTATCTTACTTCTTAATTTTCTCCTCAGATTGCTGCTTGTCATTTTCCAGATCCATCAGGGATTCATGTGTGAGCTTCAGATCTCCCTCCAGCTTCCTCTTGGCTCTTTCAAGGTCCATGCGGATCTTCTTCTCTTGCTCCAATGAACCCTCGAGCTTGAAAACAAGTTGCACAAAGTTAATTAAAAATGTTAAGTAACATCAGGGTTGGAGCATGTCTTTGTCAGCAACTCACATCATCAACTTGCTGCTCAAGCTTGGACTTGGCTTTGGTCAGAGAGTTGACTTTATCTTCCTCTGCTTGAAGATCATCCAGCCCCTGCTGGTGAGCTTCTTGAAGAGCTTTCTTCTCCTTGGTCAGTTTGCCAATGTTTTCATCCTGACCAGCCAGCTCTTCCATTAAATTTTTGACCTGCAATAGGTAATGCGCATACACATAATTATAAACCTGAAACTCAACTAAACCTAGAAGGCACTTGTAGCGCACATACTGTATATCCTTTAAGGCTAATTTGGACTGAAATGACTCAACAACTGTTTTGAATGGATCTTCAGGAAAATTTCTGCAAACATTAATGGTTCTCAGAGGATGAATCCAAATGACTTTGGTGATCTACTGCCACCATTAAGTTGGCATTTGTGGTTCCAAGGAAAAATGTCTTGACAACTTTTGCATGGACTGCCATGAAAAAAAAGCAAATAAATGGGACCAAAAACAGAAAGCAGAAGGAACACACAGAGGTACAAACCAAGTAGTACAAGTGAAATCACAAACCTTGTTTTCTGTGGCATGTTTCTCCTTCTCCACTTTAGCCAGGGTAATCTCTAGGTCATCAATGTCTTTTTTAAGCTCAGAGCATTCGTCTTCCAGCTTCCTCTTCTTGGCGGTCAACTCAGCATTCATTTCCTCTTCGTCCTCCAGTCTCTCGGTCACCTCTTTGAGTTTGGCCTCGAGCTGGATTTTGCTCTTGATCAGTCCTTCACATCTCTCCTCTGCATCACAAAGATTTTCTGAGTCCTAAGAAAAACACAGAGAGAACAACACTAATGTGATCATTTGGATATTTTTTGACTGGGATCAGTGGCTTTAATTTGCTGGTACTCACAGATTGTACTTGCAGGAGGAGGTTATTTTTCTCCTGCAGCAGAGAAACCATTTTCTCTTCAAGCTCCTTTCTCTTGGTCTCTGACTTTGCCAGATCCTCCTTACATTTGACAAAGTCCTCTTTCATGGTTGCCATCTCCTTTTCAGTCTCTGCGCTCTTTAGAAGTGGCTTTATTTTAAAGAACAGCTTCATCCATGGCCAGTGTTTCACATTCATGAATGAACGCAAGTTATATTGCAGAATCCAGACGCAATCTCTGTCAGATACACAGCATCAAAGGTATTAGTAGTAGGTTCATTTCCTTAATAAATAAAGAGCATTTTTGGTGCTAATATTACCTTTGTGCAATTAGATTGGAGAATTCCCTTCTCATCAGATAACCACGACACAGTGCTTGAGTCTGCGTCACCAGAGAAGCTAGTTTTTCATCTCGCAACTCCTCCAGAGTGCCAAGTAAACCAGCTTTGAAGAAGACCTACAACAACATCCATTAAACTGAATCAATTTGTTTCTCATAAAGGGTATTCTCAGTGGTACCAAAAGCTTTTAGGACTTTACCCTATGAGGCATTTGGACACATACCTTTGTAGCCCCAAATCGGTACTGTGTGTGGTCAACATCAATTGAACCAAGAAGCTTCTCGGAAGCCTTCTTTCCGTCAATGAACTGTCCCTCAGGGATGGCACTGGCATTCAGGATTCTGTACCTGTTCAGATTGAGATTAAGATATATATATATATAATCGTGATCTGCAATGATGTAGACAAAAAACACAAGTAGGCTATTACTTATAATTATCTAATTGTGTAATCCTGACCTCTGCTTGAAGTCAGCATAAAGAATTCTGCTGGGAAATCCCTTCCTGCAAATCCTGATACCCTCCAGCACACCGTTACAGCGTAGCTGGTGGATGACCAAGTGATTGTCCATGATACCTGCAGACAGGTCCACATGAATTACTTGGAAACTGACTCTAAAATCAAATTTAAACATCATGTTTTTGTCTTTAATTGCACAAACAATATACAGTATTTGCACACCTACCTGGTGTTTTAATCTCATTTGGAATCAGGCAGCGCACAAAGTGAGGATGGGTGCTCCTCAAGTTTGTCATTAGTTTTCCCAGATTTTCCTGTAAATTTGAGGATATCAAACAAAAATAAAAGTTGACACAGCAAATCAAAGATGAAAACAATCAAAAAAAAAAAAAAAATCCAACAATCCAACCAAACATTAATATTCGACTAGTGCGACTTACTGGAGACAAAATGATATGAATACACCACCTTGTATGATCATTTCAAGGCAAAAAGTCATATCCACATAGATTACTATCAGCTCTGTACCCTGAAAACAGCAGACACTGTCTGGAAGGAGCCACCCTTCTTCTTTCCACCTTTCTTTGCTTTTCCACCTGCAGCGTCACCACCTGATTCTACAGAGCAAACAGAAATATTAGTTGTCCTTTGTTAAGGTGTGAAGACCAGTATTTATTATTTCTACAAAATCCCAATCATTCCTTAAATAGTCTCCACCCGGACACCCATTGTTCCATTACTAAGGATTTCAGTCTCTTTAATTGATACTAATAACTCCAACACTTTGTAAATCCTCTACCTGCTTCAGCACCAGAAAACGAGGCATACAAGTAGCCCAGTAGTTTCATTGATGATTTCTGGTAAAGCTGCACCACAGACTCGTTCAGCGGGTCTTTGTTCTTCTCCAGCCAGCCGCTGATGTTGTAGTCCACAGTGCCAGCGTAGTGCACCAGGGTGAAGTGAGCCTCTGGCTTGCCTTTCACAACCTTTGGCTTTTGGAAAGCATTTGTCTTTCCAAGATGCTGGTCGTAGAGTTTATTCTTAAAAGAGGTGTCTGAAGCCTTGGGGAACATACACTCCTCTTCAAGGATGGAGAAGATGCCCATTGGCTGTTGAATATATCATAGGCACATATGAGACACTATGTTTAAAATGAAGTTAAATATTAAATTGGGCAGTACATCAATCCTACCTTTTCAATGAGCTCAATGCAGGCTGCCAGGTCCATACCAAAGTCAATGAACTCCCAGTCTATTCCTTCCTTTTTGTATTCTTCTTGCTCCAGTACAAACATGTGGTGGTTGAAAAACTGTTGCAGCTTCTCATTAGTGAAATTAATGCAGAGTTGCTCCATGCTGTTGAACTAAGACAACAATTAACCATTAATATATGACGAATCCACATAAAACTGAGAAACAACAATAATAATAGATGGAAACCATCAACCAAAATAAACTTTGAGTCCGAACTCACATCAAATATTTCAAATCCAGCGATGTCCAACACTCCGATGAAGAACTGTCTGGGCTGCTTTGTGTCCAGCATCTCATTGATTCGTATGACCATCCATAAGAACATCTTCTCATAGACAGACTTGGCCAGAGCTCCAACTGAATTGGTGACCTGACCAGAAGATGTTGCACATGAAACTGATAGTAAAACTTACAAAGTGGTTACAGGACATAAAGGAAATTTCTCACTGGCTGATATTTGTCCATACTGGACATCATTGAGTGGGGGGTTTCTTAAGTTTTGCCCAAACCAACCACTACTGAGTGATGTATCTATCCCACAAAACTTATATGTAATCAATATTGTCTATTGGAAGCAGTTGGTAGGAGGCTAATTTTAGAAATTTTAGACCTGACGAGTTTACGACTTGTTAAGTCGACTCACAGCAACCTGTACAGTAGTTTCAGTCTCACATAAGTCTGTCAGTAGCATGCTGACACTGAAACTGTGGTAGCAGCAGGTAACAAAGTGTTTCAGGACAATTAAGATTTCTACATACAGAGTTATTTCACTAAGCCGACTTACAACAACCTGGATGTTTTTCTGTTGCTATTTTCATGGTTGTAGCTGAATAACTAGCAAGCTAGATAGGAAGATAATGTCAATATTCTTAATTCCACCAAGGTTAAGCTCTGATTGGTTGGCTGCATGAATGACTACATGAATCCCTGAACAAACTGGAGACGTGGGCAGTGAGGCAGAGGTCTGGCTACTTGTTACCAACACACTGAGTCATTTTATTTATAGGCTTGGTGAGGGGAGGAAACACCATCGCACTTAGCATCATGGTGATATCTGCCTCGATCATGTGAGAACTCATTGTGCACTATAGACGGTTATAACTTTGAGCTGTTTCTGTACCTGGGGGACCGTTTGACCTTTGGTGACATATTCATTCCCCACTTTCACTCTTGGGTAGCAAAGGCCTTTCAACAAGTCAGCAGAGTTCAGGCCCATGAGGAAAGCGACTTTGTCTGCAACTGTGAGGCAAACATGAGCATTTTTGTTAACTCAGTCTGCATCTTCACTGAAAACAAAATGACAAAAAAAAAAGGAAAAAGTCTCACCCTCAGTGCCATCGGGCTCCGCCTGCTCCTCCCGCTGCTTCTGCTTGAACTTCATGTTCCCGTAATGCATCACAGCGCCAGTCAGCTTGTAGATGGAGACTTTCTCTTCATTGGTGAAGCCCAAGACATCAGTGGCTGTCTGTTAAATTAAATTAACAGTGTTAGTAGAAGCCAATAAAAAGCTTGTAAATGGCGACTGACGAGAGAAAGCTCACATCTGTGGCCACCAGCTCCTCTCTGTCGTCAATGCTGGCCACAGTGATCTGCCCCTGACTTATCATGGGGAAGTCGTATGGGTTTGTTGTTATGAGAAGCATTTCTGTAGAGAGAAACAAATAAAATCACATGAAAATAAGTCTAAAAAATATCTTAAATTGCAAGATATTAATGGCCTCGCCATACCTATAAGCTCTGGTTTGTGCCCAGTCTGAATCTGATAGAAGATGTGGTAGCTCCTCTCTTCAGACAACTGGAACGTCACTCTTGACTTTTCCAGCAAGTCTACATGAAATAATGAATGAAGTCATGATTAACAATAGCAGGTATACTGTACATACAATGCACATTATTTATTTGGCAAGACAAACTCACAGGTTTCAATATCAGCAGAAGCCAGTTTCCCTGATGTTCCAAAGTGAATTCTGATGAATTTACCCTATGAAACATAAATCAGGAAAAATGCACATGAAAACATGAATGTTAAAAATGCATAGTGGTTTAAGGAATAAGGCATGTTACATTCTTGCGACAGGTTATTCAAAAAAATCAATATTAGAGCTCATACTTACAAATCTTGAGGAGTTGTCATTCCTCACAGTCTTGGCGTTCCCAAAAGCCTCCAGCAAAGGATTCGCTGAAATGATTTGATCTTCCAGTGTCCCCTGAAAAACACAGCCAGCGTCATCAGAATCATGTCTTTTTTGTTAAAAATTTAATCTTATTGAGGGATTATGAGATGGGTTTCTGTCACATTTCCACTACCTGAATCTTTCCAGGTGAGTGGTCTTTCTTGTCACTTCCGCCAGCCACTGCGATTGTCGCAAAGTACTGGATGACACGCTTGGTGTTGACAGTCTTTCCTGCACCAGATTCTCCACTGTGAACACAGAATAAAAGAGAGCTGAGGACAACAACAAAAAGTACACCCTTGCATCATTTATTGATTGAATTATAAGACACATTTTAAGTTTATATGTAACAGACTTACGTAATCAGGACAGACTGGTTCTCCCGATCTGTCAGTGACAAAGAAATATGAACAAGTTTTGGTGATGTGATGCCTTGAAAAACTCACTTTGAGCAGTGGTGTGTTTTTTCTTTTAAACTTAAACCTTTATATATTCATGTTTTTAGAGGTTCTAAATTTTGATTATGAAACTGTTGTGGAATGGCAGCCATTGTGGCCTCAAGTGGCAATTGCAAGCTAATGCCATATTGAATATCGAGTCAGTCATTTGCTTTAAATCATTAGGCGACCTGACTGAAATAACAATAAGCTGAACAGGTAATGACAAATATGTCTCCTGGTGACGAATAATGTGTGTACCTCTGACTTTTTCTCCTTCTCACATTTATAATTATTTTAGTCAAACAAGTGGCGCAAACCGACTCCAAACTAACCTCAAAAACAATATATAGCTATAGTTTGCTAATGTTAGTGATCTTTAGCCACCATAAGCTGCTGGTCATTCCAGACCAATTAAGTGTATTGAATTAAAGAATCTTTTATCTCCTCTGACTTTCTAGGATTTCTTTTTCAAAGCTACACACCACTGGGTTTAAAAATTCACCGGCTTTGACTGAGGCAGCCAAAAGTCTATATGGACAATTTTGTGCCATCAACATAATTATCTTCACATTGGGCGAGTTTTGCAGAGACATTTGCATTTAGTATTTACCCCACAATTTTGATCCCTGAAACACCACTGAAACCCTATTTACTACTTTTTTACTTTACACATAAAATAACATTGCAGCACAATCAAGTTAATATAGATACATATACAGTATAATGTATGCAAAAAAAATCTATATAATTGACAAACTTGGCCAACATCTGACATTGAAAATCAACATCTGTTTTGGATTAAACAATATAATTATTCAAGACTATAATTTTGTTACATGCTCAAAGAAGTCATTGTTTCTTACCTGTAAGCATATTTTGATATGCATTATCAGAGACAGAGAAAATATGTGGTGGGGCCTCCATGCGCTTTTTGCCTCTGTAGGCCGACACAACCTTTGGGTCGTACACCGGCAGCCACTTGTATGGGTTTACAGTGACACAGAAGAGCCCAGAGTAAGTCTGCAGAGGAAAATATACATTATGTGAGGTGAGAGAGAGAGAGAGTCACTCAGACACACAAAGTAGTTGAAACCCCCCCACCCCATCATTACGTACATAAATCATCCATGCTGCGTAACGATCTTTGAGGTTGAACAGCACAGAGGGCTCATTGAGGTGGGTCATCATGGCCATGTCCTCAATCTTGTCATACTTTGGGGGATTCATAGGATGGCAGTCATCCTCCTTGACTGTTACCGTCTGAAAAATAAAAAAGAGAAGAGAAGAAGAGAAGAGAAGAGAAGAGAAGAGAAGAGAAGAGAAGAGAAGAGAAAATAATATTGAAGGAAAAAATAGAATATTCCTGCTGCAGAACTAACAGAAACAGAAAAAGAAAAATAGCATGAGAACAGACTAGTATAAATAAAAAATTGCGTTCAGAATAAATAAAATGTTGGTTTCTTTAAACACTAAACCAAGTGACGCTTGAAGTTCCACACGAGTGTTTTTGCATGTTTCAATCCATTTATTGCAAATCATTTACATAACACTGACTAGTTTATAAGGCATGCTGTACAGTTTTAGATTGTTTAGTCAGTCTACACCTGATAATCAGTGATTTAAAGTATACGTGGTTTGTTCATCACTGATGCTGTGCAGAGAAATATTCACCTCATCAGCTTCAGTCTTCACGGTGACTTGGCCACCTTCCTTGTTCTGTATGATACCTTTGATGTACAGCTCCTTGGCATTGGGCACAAAGCAGGCTGTTCTGGCATCGAAAGGCCGGTTCTGAGCCTCAACTCTTTCCTTCTCAGGTTTGCGGAGAAAGATGGCTGCCGGCCCGTACTGGGCCATCTCGGCATCACTGCTCATGTTGATACCTCAAGGCAAGAAAGTAAGGCACATTTAAGTTAAATTAATTAAGATGTTCAAAAGATTTTTTAGGAAATTTGAGTACAATTTTGTTTCTTACTTACCAGGTCTGCTCAACCCAGTTGAATTGAATCAGAAGTTGGTCAGTGCTGCAGGTCAAACACACAAAAAAAAAGATTATGAAGAAGGGCAGTTCCCAGCCACGACTGCTGACAGATGCCGGTCTCAGAAGGGTAGACGATAGATCTTACCAATTGTCAGAGAATGGCAGGCCTCTAAGTGAAGACCAGTGGGAGGCTGAGGCCCCTTTTATCAAGATGAATGTGCTGCTGAAGCAAACCGGATGCTCCAAACTTGGCAATGTCAGTATTCAAATGTCAATCAAGTCGCATTATCGATTTCTGCTCAACACTTAAATATGGCACAGGATCCTCTGGTGGTAATAGGAACATGTCAGCAGCAACAGGCGATGATCCTCAAGCACTATTTTTACATGCCTTCTGTACTGTCAAGAGCTGTCACTAACTACTTAATGTTTATGCTGTTCAGCAGGATGACAGCTCATGTTTAATGCATGATGAAATGTTTAATCAGTGTATTTAGAGCAATAATGCCGATTTATAGAAAGAAAGCGTCAGTGCGTATGTTTATGGGTGTAACTCAGTGTGTGTTAATGATGTGTCACGACCTTCATGTTCACCCTGGACTCGAGGACCACCTGCTCATTCACCCCTGAGGCACCTTGCTTGGATTAACTGGTTCAAACTCAACACAAATGTCAGTACAATGTCAATATTACTTTTTTAGAATATATCGTGAGAGAGATTCGCTGCACAAATCAGATCATTTCTTGTTTAGGTTGTTTAAATTGTTTCGGTTTTTATTTTGCATCATGCACATATCATAAAGATGAATCCGTTCTATTAATGTCTGATTAGGGTTAATAATGAATAATTTCATTCTCAGCTCCTCACGGGTAAGTACAGTCTCTGCATGTATAGAGCTATGATATAGTTATAAAGTGGACATTTGACTGAAATTAAACACAAGTTGATTTTTTCAGTGTTGTTCAAGCTCTCTCCCACACAGCATGTCATTCTTAATCTGAAAACAAGCTTGACATTATATATCATAAACTGTAAATCAAATTTTAGTATTTAAAATCTTTTAACCATTCTGAGCTTGCAAAAGAACACTGCTGGTATATGTCATTGTTTGTTTTTGCTATTTTAGTGGTGCTTTTACAGTATCATATAAGTGTTTTATATTCCCCAAATCATCACAAGCTCTGATGTCATTTAACATCAAGACACCGTACTATAACATACATATAATAAATCTGGTAAAAACACAAAATTCAGCAGATATTTTTTCTAGAGAAAGACAAAAGCCAAGACATTTTTAACAAACAAAAAGCAAAACCAACAAACAAAAATGGGCTCATAATTATCCCAGAAGTCACATTCTTCAAATCTTTTCAAAATCCAATAATCACAATTTCAGACAAGTAGAATCTGTGATGTTTTATATATATATATATATATAGCACAGTGGCTGTGGTCAACTTAAATGAAAGAGATATCACAATACTCATAGGAACAGCTCAAACAGGTTCTGCAGTATAATAATTCACTAACACAAAATGTGTCTTGCTTCATTGTATCATTACAATTAAATGAGAGGCATAGTGATGTATTGTCAGTATAACAAGATATATCAAAAAGATTAATCATGTGACTTAGATTGAGTGAGAGTGAGTTAGAAGTGAATTAAAAGTTGTATGCAGAGAAAAGAAATGGACCAAGAATCGAGCCCTGTAGCGCACCACACGTTAAACTGGTCGATGAAGAAATAATCATATATAGAGACACTTACGTTGATAATATAGAGAAAAGATTTTAATAATTTTTGGACAGACTTATAGAATAGATGTTAATTTACTACAACTATATCTGCTGCCTCTCAATTCAAACCGCAATTGATTTGTCTGAGACACGCTCCATGCCTATTTTCTCACTATTTTCTATGCCAAGGTTCGTGATAGCCAACCACCTTGAGGGAAATTTTCTGGTTTGTCTGGTTTGTTTACAAGTTAACACATGACGGTGTCCTATGTGCGCTATACTTAAGGCAGTGTGAACATCTCAAGGAAGTGGAAACACATGGCAACCAGTTTGTACTACATTTAGAATAAGCATACGACTGACTGTCTGTAACCTGACCTCTCATCATATTAGGGGGAGCAGTGCGCAGGAGCAAGTGTGAACAGCAGCTTGTCATCTTGAAGATACATCACATCATCCCTTAATATCCAGTAGTAAGGCAGACTGTGTGTTTATAGGCTCTGCGACAAGGAGATATCAAAAAATCAAAGCTTATCCCATTTATATGAGGGGACTTCATATGTGCATCTTTTTGGCAACTGGTGAAAATCAAGTCAGTTTTGGTGGTATGCTGTTTTGCTTGATTTCATATTATTGTTAGAGTTGTTGAGAATTTTACTGTCTGATAGTTCGAGTGCAATCGCTGCAGTTTGGCCTTTGCCTTTGTTTTCTTGTTCAAGTAAAATTAAACAGTTTTCTTGTCTTCTTGAAACTTGTCTTAACTCTTTAACCTTAGATACTGTTTGTTTTCCTTCATTTTTCCCAGTTTATCTGAATTCCTTCTAACAGTCCTGTGTTTACTTTATGTTCTCAGTGTAAAACTGTAATGTGCTCAGCATGAATAACAGGCCTTCCTTTCCCAATGAGGTGGTGAGTGAATAACCCTATAGCCTGCCTGAAAATGCTGACGAGCTGGTGGACAGTGTTGGTCCCTGCCTGTCCACTTAGTGTCCTGTTTCTGTTAGTGCAAACAACAACCTGTCAGCTCCTCAAGTCCTCTTCCTCCTCCTCCTCTTCGTACTGTCTCCTCTCTTGGAGGTTACCTTCAGCACTTGTACGTAACCCTCCCCTGCTGAAAGTCAAACATGCACTGCAGTAACTCTAACCCTTCTTCACAGGGATTTCTACAAATGTCATGAACATACCAGCTGCTGCCGATTACTGCACCGCTGACAGGAGGAAAAAAAAGTGGATTTTCATGACGTCCATTTGAACCTGCAGGCTCTTCTACAACACCCGAACCTTAGTGCTGTGTTTTTCAAGTTATTATCTCTTGTCTTGGTTTTCAGCTGTAGCTGTGAGCCGATGCTAATGTGATTTATACAGTCTAATTGGTGAGTGACTGCAGTGTTAATGAGCAGATTTTCATGATCAGTTATGTTCTTCAGATTTTAGTTAAAAGCAGCATTAGTGTAACCATGCTGGTTTAATGCATTATCTTTTCTTCATTTTATCTGCCAATGTGCACAGAGAAGTGTGGTCTCATTATTATCAAACTGCATGTCTCCATTTACTCATGTACTGAACTTAGATACTCAAATAATTCCTTTTTGTGCAACTTTATAATGTTTCAGGGGGAAATATGTACTTTTACCTAACAAATTTAGTTACTAGTTAATTTCTTAATTAAAAAGATATGTTAATATGTTGTGATGCTGCACTACTACTAATCTACCAGCAGCATATACAAAATTGGCTCCATTTTGACAGAACTGCATCATTAAAATGCTCTTATATGTATTTGTTAGTGATAAAAACACATTTCTGACAATACCTAATACTTTTACGTTTGATATTTCAACTTTTATTTAAGGAAAGGATCTGAGTAACTTCTTTCACCCCTGAATATCTCACAGCTGGAGTAGTATTATTGCAGACATATCTTTTGCAGTCATGTTTTTTTTCCTTTTTGTTCTGAGAAGATAAAATAAAGATACTTGACAGATTCAGTCTGTGAATGTGGGTGAATGAATAAACCAGCATCTCATGGGAAATAAACATTAGATGTTATGGCCTTTATTGGTTCCAGGGAGTAAACAACAGTTGATGAATAATGTTGAATGTGAATAAAGTGTCTCCATCTTTTGGCGGTCAACTTCTACTGCAGGTAGCAAGACCAGACAATTGGTGCAGGGTGAATTAGTTCTTATCCATTTCAGCCTGTGAAGAATTTGTAACAAGCTAATAAGGAAGAAATTGAAGAGTATTGTTTTTTTTCTTTGGAATGGGATAAGAACCTTCTCTGATTTTACCACTGACTGAAGTCTGGGTCCTTCTTAGGATTAAATGTGTTTGGACTGCAGCAAGGATCAATGAGAGATTATTCATTAATCATTAAGTTCAGTCTGATTTCACAGTGCTTCACAGTTACACAGACTTTCATCAAATTTGAGTTCAGGTCAGTGCATAAATAACTGCAGCATAGACACTATTCCTGGAACATGTTGAGCGGCCACTGTTTACTTAGCTCAGTCTACACTGATCCCAGGATTAACCACACAGAACGGCGACCAGATCCTGTTTATATGTGAGATATTCTTCTGATTTCAGTTCAAAATCTTTAGTTTAAACTGATCAAATGTTTCCAACTCTGGTGAGAAATAAATCTGTCCATAGATCGTGTGTAAATATTGTCTGTTATATCACAGAATCTTGTCTCCAGGAAATGCAACAACAAAAAAAATGGTTAGAAAAATAGTTGCGTCTCAAAAACTGTAAATAACCAGTAGTATTTCTAGTGCTGCAATGAATGATAAAGAAATACACAACATCACATCAAAATCTAGTGTCTTGTCATATATGTGTAGCTCTGCCGTCGTCTGTCAGTAACATGATTGATGCGACATGTGCAGGATATTTTTTATTTATCATGGCTCACAAGCTACTTTCATGTGTTGTTTTGTGCAACTATACGTAATGACTGTGTGTGGATTTGGTGTCAGATCAATGCACCAGTGCCAGTGCATTCAGATTCAGATTCAGAGGCCTCCTAGTGTTCTGTCAGTCAGCATGTGCTGAAGACTCTACTGCACTGCAAATCACACACCTCTCTGAAGCAGGTGTCTTCTTTATTTCAGCCACAAAAACAAGATTTTGGACTAGAATAAATGTAGAAATCACCCTCCCACAACAATCTTTCCACACAATGATAAATTAATTATGAAATAAATTACTTATGAAACTAGAAACTGGCCTAAATTTCTCACTGAGTAATAAGCTTTTTATTTTTCCTTGTTGTTTTTGGTATTAGAGGCAGAAACAGCTTAATGAAGTCACTCTCTCTCTTTCCTTCCTTTGTGAAGCGGTCCATGGTTCTGCAGGTTTTTGCGTCTCTAATATGGGTCAAGATCCAAAAAGACTGCATCCTACATTTACTATAATGCACCTTGGTCACATCTTTCCTTGGACCTTTACAGTTTGGTAAAGACCCACTCCACATTCCCAGTTTGTAACCAGGCTTTCAGTTAACACTACGCTCTTCCCAGAGCCACAGAAGACATTATACAGCTGTTTTCACAGACTGAGTAGAACTCTACATGTCCACCATGTATAAACTCAGTTGAATCCCTTCAATGTGTAATAATATAAAACTGTGATTCCATTAAGCTGAATACATAAAGATTTATGATACTTTAGCGTTGTGTCAGGTTTGTGTATTACACTTTCACTATGGTTTATTCCACTGCCATCCCATGATCAAACAACATAATATAATAACATGAAACTCTTTTGACCAAATCCCTATCGCTGTCCAAAGAAAACCATGTATTTCCACGTTTGGTGACTTTGATTTTTACAGACAAATTGAATTTCCCTTTAAGAAAAAAACACAACTAAACTAGAATTACTGCCTGTTGTATGCCTCTGCCAACCAGTCCAGTTGCAGTTAATGAACAAATGAACCTTTCACCACCAAAATCGAATCAGTTCATCTTTGAGTCCAAGTGGACGTTTGTGCCAAATTCTAACTAATTCCCTCGAGGTGTTACTGAGGTATCGCCTTCACGAGAATGAGACGGAATACTTGAAAACATAATTCCAATGCACCAGCTGAAAGTGGAGGTACATGGTTTTCAGAAGACAATGGTATCTTTACTAAAGTGGATGGTACCAGTGTGTTTTTCTATTCCCCTTTACCAACCACATCACGGCTCTTGGCCCGTAATTTATTCAGCTGGGACTCTGCGATATCAGCTCGCTCCTCAGCTTCCTCCAGCTCATGCTGCACCTTCCGAAATTTGGCCAAGTGGATGCTGGTTTGTTCCTCCTGTGCGTCACAGAAAACAACATAGGGAAGGAGACTTTTTTTTCTTCAAGGTACACATCATGCCAGCAACAGTTCACATAATATTCACATATTTTTACTCACCGCCTCCTCACACTGCCTCTTATATGCTTTCAATTTCAGCTGCAGTTTGTTGACCAGATCCTGGAGTCGGGCCACGTTCTTCTTCTCCTCCTCACCCTAAAATGAAACATTTGAGGTTTTACTCTCACGTCTCACTTTGCATATGCATTCAGCTTCGAGCAGTCACATCAGAACTTACGAAATACACAGTTATATAACCGGATCATATACCTCTTACCTGATAAGTGAGCTCTTTGATTTTTCTTTCATATTTCCGCACACCTTTCATCGCCTCGCCGCTGCGTTTCTGTTCTGCCTCCAGTTCATTTTCCAGGTCTCGGACCTTAAAGATATTCTAGGTTTAAATTACTTTTCATTCTTCTCCTACTCTACAGAATGGCTTTTGTCCTGTCTTGATTCATACCCTGGTTTCCAGTTTCTGAAGCTCCTTCTTCCCTCCCTTCAGAGCTATCTGCTCTGCCTCATCCAGGCGCTGCTGCAGGTCTTTCACCGTGGCCTCCAGGTTCTTCTTCATCCTCTCCAGGTGGGCGCTGGTGTCCTGCTCTTTCTTCAGCTCCTCAGCCATCATGGCTGCCTGAATGCAAATGGGTTCTCAGTGCGAAATTTAAATCTACACAACCTCAAAGTCCAGCAAATGCTCAGTTAAACTTACGTCCATGATAGCTTTCTTGGCCTTCTCATCTGCATTCCTCGCCTCCTGGACAGTGTCCTCCATCTCTGACTGCAGCTGAGCTAAATCAGAGTCCATCTTCTTCTTAGTGTTTAGGAGGCTGGTGTTCTGATCAATACATAACATTTAAATATAAGGTGTTAATTCAAAGTTGAAGTGGATTAGTACCAAGGTCAAATAAGAAAAAGAAAAAGAATTATTTGCTTACAGATATATAAAGATATGTACAGATATGATACAAATTTCACAATCCATACTTAACTACGATGAAAGTTATATCTGTAAGTAGTTTTACATGCTAGTGCTAGCATACCTCTTATGATAGGGCTCTGTGGAGGATGCCATTTATGTTTTTGCAGATGAAAATCTTTTTCTGACAAAGCCCACTATGGCGTTTATGAACCTAAATAAACTAGATGTATTTCTTAATTTGTGTAAACAACGTATCTAGGTTCATGATCACGATGTGTCATGTGCACATGTCCATTCTCAACTCTAAGAGAGTCCTCCAAGAGAAAGTATAGATGACTCAAGCTGAACAAAGGCTAGAACCACACAGCATTATTAGCAAGTGAGTCGCGAATCCATAAAAAAAAAAAAATGACAGTAAACAACCTCTGACCATTTCCTGAGTGCAAAAAAGTGGTGTAAAGAAGCCGCTGTCTGATATCTAAGATATCCAGGTATGTCTGAAAAGAACTAGCTCGTCTGGCAGATCTCCCACATCATGAATAAACATGACAGAGTGTATTCTTGCAGTGTATCTAAGTTAGACAGAATGGGATCAATATCCAAGTTTCTGTATTGGGTCCTCCAGAAAGTTGGCGGACTTGCAAGAGACTGATAATCAAAAGAATATCCACAATGTCCTGATTTTGAGTTCCTAAGCTTTAACTGGATCCCACACTGCCCATATTGCACGACAGTGTCTTTTTCTGGGGCTGAACTAGTTCATCTGTTCATATGTTGTATGTACATATATTCAAATATCTTACATTTACTCATTTGGAAGATGCTTTTATCCAAAGCAACTTACAAGTACATGACTAAAGCTTCAGTGCAGTCGGAGACCTTGGTGTAAGTAGTAGGTGATACATCTATTTAACAAGTGAAAGAGATCAGGTAAAGAAGGGAACTAAAAGTTCATAGTAAGTGCTCTGACTGGCATGTTCGAGTGTTAAAGTATAAACATAAATAAAGTATCTATCTATATGATGAATATTTATATGGTATAACATGTTGCGACCATATATGTTTACAAAATATATTTAATTAATATATGCAAGTTTATTGAAACAAGATATAAATGTTCAATATGCTTGTATGTTTTTCTTATAAGTTTCTCATTCATTTTAAACATCTCTATCTCAGCAATTAAAAAAATCCAGTACACTGTGACAGACTGAGACAGTGTGCGGGATTTTTTGACTGCCATTTTGGATCCACTCATGCTGTTCCAACGCACCTGCCTCACAAAATAGATGTGTGAAGTTTTCTCCTGCATTGAAACATGTCTTTCTTCCCATTCTGGGAGAGTGGTCTCAGACTTGTGGAACCCACTCTATATAATATCAACATATGTTGGCAGGCTTTGGGATGGATATACTGTTTATATTTACATAATATATATGAAAATATTAAATATATATTGGATTTCCATATGGAAATTCAATATATCTACACACAGTATATAACATTTGCTTATGGGATCGTCCAACCATGTCTGAAGTGTTTATAGCTGTTCAGAACAACTACACTAGCAGGTTGGATGGTGTAGAGGTTTGGGGATAATGATGCACATTTTCAGACAGTCTCTCTTTGATGGTGTCGCACTTAGTTGTTCACATGAAAAGTGACAGAAACAGTTAAGTAGAGAATAAAAAGTGAGATAGAAGGATGTGAGAGAGGTGTGGGGTGAGGGGTTTCATACACTGTTCGACCCTCCGACAAGCACTTCTGGCACCTTGTTTCTGACACCTTCTGTACTCTCCTGTTGTAAAATTGCCCTGTCCTTTCCTTTCCTGTCCTAAATAACGTCTCCTGACCTGAGAGTGCAGCAGCTGAATCCTCTCGCTGGCGTCGATCAGTTCCTGCTCGGCCAGCTTGCGGCTTCTCTCAGATTGCTCCAGCGCCGCCCTGATCTCCTCGTTCTCTGCCATCATCAGATTATTGCGGCGCTCCACAATGGCGAGTTGCTCCTTTAAGTCCTCCTGACTGTGGAGCGCTTCATCTAAATGGACCTGAGTGTCCTGAGACAGAAAGCCAGAATTTGAGGATTTAAAAGCACCATCAGCAGCCCCTTTGTGGAAACATTTTTCTTACCAACGCATTCACAAACCTTCAGCTGAGTCTGCAGGTTCCTCAGCTGTTTGGCGGCCTCGGCTGCCTGCCGGTTGGCGTGACCCAGCTGGATTTCCATCTCATTCAGATCTCCCTCCATCTTCTTCTTCGTCCGGATAGCATCATTTCTGCTGCGGGTCTCGGCGTCCAGCGTGCTCTGCAGGGTGTCCACGGTCCTCTGGTGATTCCTCTTGAGGTGGTCGATTTCTTCGTCCTTCTCCGCCACCTTTCTGTCCACTTCTGACTTGATCTGGTTCAGCTCCAGTTGGAGATGCAGGATTTTGGCCTCCTCGTGTTCCAGGGAAGACTACAGGGAGAGAAATAAACACTTAGGGTTGTGGTTATTTTGTTGATATTGGAGGGTTTATTGTCGTTTCAGGACGTAATACGAACCTCTACTTCCTCAAGAGCTGCCTGGGTGTCTCTCTTCTCCTGTTCAGTTTGCTTTGCAGCTTTCTCCAGCTCATGGATGGTTTTAGCAGACTGCCCAACTTGCTCTGTGATATCTGTGATCTCCTCTATGAAATGTGCAGAAAAACATTTATGTTAATAAACAGAACAATCACCACAGCTTCTCAGTACCCCCAAAAAAGAAAGATCTGTTTCCAGCAGAGCTCTCACGTTGGAGATTTTTATTCTCTCTCTTCATGTTCTCCAGGTGATCCAGAGCTTCTTCGTAGGAGTTCTTCAACTTGAAGAGTTCTGTACTCAGCAGTCTGGACTCTCTCTGGGAGACTTCCAGATCTGACTGACCCTCCTCATATTTCTGTTTCCATTCAGCCAGAACCTGCCAGAGGAAGAAAGAAAACATGTGTAGCCAGTCTAGCTTGTTTCTGAGGAGAGACAAAAGGCAGGAAGAGGAATACCTTGTCAAAGTTCCTCTGTTTCTTGTCCAAGGTGGCGTTGGCTGCGTTTGACCTCTCCAGCTCAACCATGAGATCCTCGACTTCAGCCTGCAGCCTCTGCTTGGTTTTCTCCAGTGATGCACATTTGACATTTGCTGCTTCTGTCATCTCCTCCGACTCCTGCAGCCGCACGGCCAGCTTCTTCCTTTGAACCACAGATGAATTGTGTTAAAGCATAAGGAATCAATCAGCACTGACTTGAAAGATACACCGCCCAGCTCCTACTTGGCCTCTTCCAGCTCCTCGGTGCGTTGGATGGCGTCGGTCTCGTATTTTGTTCTCCACTGAGCCACGTCGCTGTTGGCCTTGGACAGGCAGCGCTGCAGCTCAGCTTTGGCCTCCTGCTCCTCTTCATACTGCTCTCTGAGCAGCTCGCAGTCATGACGAGACGACTGCAAACCGTGAGCCAGGGCGTTTTTAGCCTGACAAAAGCAAAAACATATACATCAAAGTGGTTTATTCCCAGAGTAACAGCTGCCTTAACCAAAATGTAAAAATGTAATTATGAGTGGATTTCCATTTTGTTTCCAAGTGTGCCGGTGATACAACACACAGCCCTGCCATCAGTGAGAGTCTATTCCCGATAAGTTGGTGCTGAGAAGTGGAGCATTACGCCAAGAAAAGCACAGAGGAAGAAGACTGCAAGCTCGTTAACATGGTTGTTAAAAGTGCACGATTTAAAATATTCAAAGAAATCTGCTGTTTCAGGTAGGAAATCCACTAACGGTGTATATTATACCTCAGGGATACACACAATGCGCTTTATGGCAACAGCTAACACTAAATTGTTTTCACTTCTGATTGATGTGCTGAGGATTTTTTGAATAATCAGTTGATCATTTGGCCTTTAAGATGTTAGACAACAGGGTTATGAGGGTGAGTTCTGCTAATTGCTTGTTTTGTCAAGCAATCACTTCCCTCAGACCACGGTAAAGAAAAGCATCAAATTCTCTCTTTGGAGAAGCTGGGGACGTTTCATATTTTTGCTTTAAAAAAATACTTAATCGAGTAATTGATCATTAGCTTGCAGATTAATTATCTGTCCATCGACTGCTCAACTAATGGCCTAATCGTTGCACCTCTGCCTAAAACAATAACAAGCATTCACCCTGGCCGATAAAGTAGCATTAGCATGATTAGCATGTAGTGTACAATTTACTTACATCACAGCAGGATTTCTTGGTTTCAACTTTTTCTGAAATGATGTGCTGCTACTGTGTGTAGTGAAGGTTACTGGCAAAACAATTATTTAATAAATTGTTGATCGATCAACTGACTTTTATGTTATTGTAAACTTGACGTCTTTAGCTCTCTGTTGATCAGACCAAAGAAGCACAAGTGATCTCTGGGAAATCGTGGTCCATATCTTTCACTGTTTTTCTGACATGTTATAGACCAAACAAGTAATCGGTAAAAGATCAATTCATAACCAAAGAAACAATTAATTGCAGCCCTTTTGCAGTTATAAATCATTGTTGTGACTGCAACAGACTGTGTATCAGGCTTTATTGTTTGTTTCAGACCTTAACTTCCTCATCCAAGAGCCTCTTTAGTTCCTCGATTTGTTGACTCCCCACAGATTTCCCTCTGGTCAGCTGGGACAGAGCGGTCTCTTTCTCCTCCAGCAGACGTGTGAGCTCACCTATTTCAGGAAAAAGAAGAAGTTAATTGACTTTTCTGTCAATCTAAAAATGTTCTTTTGCATTTATTTCTTTATTTTTTCAGTTTTTAATATCTGAAACCTACCATTCTGTGTTTGTAGACGAGCACTGACGGTGGTGTAGTCACTCAGAGACCTCTGGGCTTCTTCTGCTTTGGTCTTGTATTCAGTAATTTGGTCTTCAAGGCTCCTGCACAGTTTCTCCAGATTAGCCTGAGATACAGAGCACTGGTTACTATCAGCCAGGTGGCAAAACAAAACAAAACGTGTTTACATCCCTACAGAAAGTCTATTACCTTGCTTTTCAAGACACTCTCCACGCTGCTTGCCATGTCGTCGGCCTCCATCTTCAGCTCGCTCTTCTCCTTCTCCAGTTTCTGCTTCACTCTTTGGAGGTTGTCGATCTGGTCGCTGAGCTCGGCGACGCTGTCAGCCTGCTTCTTGCGTAAAGTTGCAGCGATGGATTCGTGCTGCAGGGTGGACTCTTCCAGATCCCGACGCAGCCTCTGGAACTCGGCGTCACGCTTCTTGTTCAGCTCAGCCTGGGCGGCGGTGGCTCCTCCGGCCTCCTCCAGCCTCTCACTGATCTCCTCCAGCTCTCTGGACAGATCAGACCTCTGCTTCTCCACTTTGGCTCGAGCAGAGCGCTCGGCCTCGATTTCCTCTTCCAGTTCCTCAGTGCGAGCCTGCAGGGAAATTATATTCACTTATACAGAAAGGGGGTTGTTGAGACATTACAGGAGGTGTGTTTAAATACTGCAGCACTCTTGTGATAAATCATACCTGAAGCTCTTTAATCTTCTTTTGTAGCTGAGTGCCAAGGGCTTGCTCATCATCAATTTTGCACTGCAGGCTGCTAATTTCAAAGTCTTTTCTGAAAAGAGATGAATTTTCTGTATTAATGCAGACGACACCCCTCGCTCCTATTTTTTATTCTTGCTATGCTTTTCAGTCTTTGCAGTTTACATTGATAATGGCGGCAGATTTATCATCAACATTCAAAGTACTTTTTGAAACAATATGTCTTTGATTTCAGACAGAGGGAGACAAAAGCAGACCTCTGCTAGTAGTAGCTGGTGACCATCATTTTGCTGAATGAAATGACAACTGTCCCAGTTTTATTATATGATAAGGAAACCTTATAACCCTGTTTAGCTTCTTAGCTTGCACACTTGTTTCTATTTCAAACAATATCTATTCATTTTTAATGTTACAGGATAAAAGGCTTTTAAGATGAGGAATAACTTATGTGTCTGGCAGATGTAACGCAATCTATGATTGACAATTGCTGTTCAGGTGAACAATCAATATTAAAATGCTGGTTTTTATACAGAAGCACTGTGAAACAAACATCCTCCTTCATTATCATCATCATTATTGCTGTAATATATTTCATATTCTTCCCTGTGCGAACCTGTACCCTATTGAGTCTAACAGTAGTTAGTCTTTAGTAATTAGACCTAAGGGTATCCACTTTGTGTTTTGGGATTTATGGTCCTGAATAATAAATCAACAAAATACTTTTTCAGTCTTTCTTCCATCTGCTGTCGTTCATTCTCCAGGTCCATGATGGTTTCCTGGGACAGTTTCAGATCCCCCTCTAGTTTTCTTCTGGATCTCTCCAAGTCTGCACGCACCTTCTTCTCTTGCTCCAGAGAGCCCTCCAGCTGCAAGAGACGCTCACATCAGAAACCAAATCAGGGAAACCATGCAAATCTTATTTTAAAGGTCCCATATTGTATAAAGGTAGATGTCCATGTGTTGTTTGATTATAAAGCAGGTCTTAGTTCTACATTAATACTGTGAAAGTATCAAAGCGCTCAGTCCACAGAGAAATGTACACGGCCTTTATTCAGAAACTGAGCCTTAAAACCAGCCATCAGGACTTCTGTAACTTTGTGATGTCACAACAAAGCAGTCACCTCAGCCACGTCCCAAGCCCACCTTGGACCCATGGACCCACCATCCAACCTTGCAGCATTTGGTTTCTCTGAGTGTTTGAAATCTGAAAATTTTATTAGATCACCCAGTAAACAGTCAGAATCAGAGGGAGAGATTCAGAGTCTCCTCCTTTCTGATAGGCTGACTGACCTGTTGTTACTAGAACTCCAAAGAGAAGCCTGAGAGACGAAATGTAAAACTCCACTGAGATGGTTTTTGGTACTTTTGGTACCACAAATATATCTTCTTATGGATCAACACTTCAAATAAAACATAGGAGAAGTGTAAAATACAGGACCTTTAAAGTCATTAACTGGATTAAGAATTACTTTGTATTTCTACACTTACATCATCAACCTGTTGCTCCAACTTGATCTTCGTCTTCATTAGAGAGTTGACTTTATCCTCCTCAGCCTGGAGGTCATCTAAAGTCTGCTGGTGCACCTCCTGCAAAGCTTTGATCTCCTTCGAGGACTTAAGCAGATTTTCCTCAAGAGTAGTTAGCTCCTCCACCAAATTCTTAACCTAAGGAGAGAAGCATCTTTTTCACTAGCACGTTAATATACTTACATTTACTCATTTGGCAGATGCTTTTATCCAAAGTACATCACGTAAAGCTTCAACTTCTCAAATCAAAACCTGTTTTGACACAGCGTAGTGCACCTTGTTCTCTGTGGCGTACTTCTCCTTCTCCACCTTGGCGATGGTGAGCTCCAGGTCGTCTATGTCTCTTTTGAGCTCCGAACACTCGTCCTCAAGCTTCCTCTTCTTAGAAGTGATTTCAGCATTGATCTCCTCCTCTTCCTCCATTCTTTCAGAGAACTCCTTGACTTTGGCCTCCAGGTGGATCTTGCTCTTTATCAAACCTTCACAGCGCTCCTCAGCATCGCACAAGTTCTCCCTTTCCTGAAGGATAGGGACACAGTGGTGCGTTATTCAAGTGCAGTGAAGGTGGATTATTCAGCTGTAGACTATTTTATTATTCTTCTTTAATTTTGTTTTCAGCTTTTTCATCTTGCTACTACATCATTGTTCCATATTATGGGTTCCATTGTTATGTATCTTTGTAAGACATCTACACATTTTGACATCTTTACTTTATTCATATACTTTTCTTTATATTTTTTTTCATGTTCTTATATTTCCTTGTTTGTTTCTTTTTACATTTTCTTATTAGTTTGTCTTGTTTGGACTATTGAACAAACTCTAATATATCACAATACGTATTTTAATCTTTATATATTGTTAAATATCTTTACACTTTTTTATATACAGTATATCTTTACACACATATTTTTACATATTTTGAAATCAGAAAAATAGAATAGGTATATTTAAAAAACAGGAGCAAGAAGAATAAAAAGAAGATGCATATCTGTCAAAGGGGTAAACCTGCAGATAGGTTGTGACAATGAGTTAAGAATGTGTAGTTCACTTAGCAAATTTAAAAAAAGGTTTAAAAATATGGTGTTAGATGAATATAAAACCGAGATATGATCATTATCATTGCATAATCAGTAGTGAAAGGTTTTTTTTCTTTTGGTCTCTGTATATATGACACACAGGAGCTCATAATCTTGCTTCTTGCTCAGTTTTTGTTTGATAGTATGGTCTAATCCTAGTGATGGAAAGTTTCTTTCCATTATTGCTTCTACTTGTTTTTATTTTCTCTGACTATGTGTTGGCTAGTAGTGAGTATTGCTGAGTCATGAAATGTTTAGTAGTATATGTTAATGTTATATTGTCTATGGAACAGTGAGCAGGTGCAGTAAACTATTCCTTCAGCCTACACCTTTTTGGCCAATATAGTTATGTTTTATTTCTATGTGTAGTAACTATTTATAAATATTAATAAGGACCTAAATAAAGATGTATTTACAAATACAAATTATTTTAATAGTTTCATATATACAGTATATTTCTTTCTATACTGCTGTTCTAATAAAACTCACGTTTGGGTTGAATAACTCTGTCTGCTCTGTTTGTCTTTAGATTTTGTTTTGATTTGGATGGATTTTCTTTCTGCAGTGTCCAATTTCCCTGCAGGCATCAATGTCATTTCCTCTTATCTTACCTCATTATTGATCTTCCGGTTTCTGAATTTTTTCCTTCTGATGTCTTTATCTGAGAGAACTAAATCAATACACACGGACCACTTTGTTCTGCTTGGGTTTGGGTGTTTACATACTGCCTGGATTTGAAGGTAAAGGTCATTTTTCTCCTGGACGAGCATGACCATCTTCTCCTCCAGCTCCTTCCTCCTGGCTTCTGACTTTGCAAACTCCTCTTTGAGCCGGGCAAACTCCTCCTTCATGGTCTGCATCTCCTTCTCAGCCTCCGCACTCCGTAACAGAGGCTTTATCTTGAAGAAAAGCCTCATCCAAGGCCAGTTTTTCACATTCATGAACGAGCGGATGTTGTACTGGATGATAAAGATTGACTCTCTACACAGTAAACAAACAAAACGATCAATAGAATTCAATAGAAGAAAGAAAGAAGCTGTAAAATCAGTCAAATTCACATAAATTCCCCTGATATTTGTTTCTTTTGATAAAGAAATGAATGTGCCAGAGACCTTTTCTTCGACATCTCCTTGAGCCTCAGCCTGGTGACGTAACCTCTGGCCACAGCCTGGATTCGCGTCATCAGCACAGTCAGACGTTCATCCCTCATCTCCTCCAGCAGACCAAGGAGGCCGGCTTTGAAAAACACCTGTATGTTGTGAAGATTTTACTGAACTATTTACTCACTATTTTTGAATTCTTTTAGACTGAGTTAGACACTGTACTGTTTTCTGTGCTAAAATGCAGGCATGACTTGGCCGATGCGAATCTAAAATGCTCCACTGAAGGTCAGACTGATACAGTTCTTTTAGGCGGTTTAGCATCGGATTTATAGAGGATAATCTCTGGACTCCATTTCACCTTTAAATGAAAGAAGGAATGAATAAATGGATGTCACATTATGGAACAATTCAGTTTTTCATAACATAATATATGGTTTAGTGTTTATCTCTAAGCAGCTGGAAACATGTCAGAAAAGGCTGTTGCTGTTGCTGATATCTCTGAAAACCCCATCATACCAATGAGTGTCCCCCCATTTAAGAACATGATAACACTTTATTCTACAGATCCTGTATTTTCCAGCTCATTTCCTGGAAACTTTCCTCATAATTTCCTAAAAAGTTATCCGTTCTTTACCTGTTAATTATGGGGATATTTCCAAGAAAGGTACGTTGTGTAGAAGGTAAACAAACAATCTGTTCATAGACAGATGTCAGTATCTATCTGAGTTTCATTTAAAAACAAACAAAAATTCTTCATTCTTGATTGAGTTACTTAATTTACAGGTCTGGTCTTTGACATCAGGTAGAAATATGTTTGCAAATGTAACTGCTGAGTCGGGGAAGTTTCATAGCATACAGTGTGTTTTATTTGTTGACTGTCATCAGCTTGAAACACAAGGTGCAGGTGAAAACTGCAGGGCAGCATGCAACCAGAATAAACGTCAATTAAATTAATACTTACCGGTAACTGAGTATTAATAATGTCACAGCTCAAAGTCATGAAGAATACAAAACAAGTTTCTAGGAAACTCTGATGGATAATGATGTCATTTTGTGAAATATTATATCTAGCAGGCACTTAATAACTGAAGCAATTATCACTATCTTCATTTCGCTTTTAATTAATACCAAATTGCGTCAGCCTGTCTTGGAAATATCCTCGTAATTAACAGCTAAATGTTTCAGCCAATGTTTAGGAAATTATGAGAAAAGTTTCTAGGAATTGAGCTGGAAAATACAGGAGCTGTAAAATAAAACGTTACCTCAGATGTTTCTGAAAAATACCTTTGTGTATCCGAATCTATACTGGGCATGGTCCACATCAATGGAAGAGAGCAGTTTCTCTGAAGCCTTCTTGCTGTCAATAAACTGCCCCTCAGGGATCGCGCTGGCATTCAGGATCCTGTACCTGTCACAGACAGAGGCATCAGGAAGTTCAGTTTCATACTCCAGTGAACTCTGCTGTTTATTCAGCAGAAACAAAGCAAGCTGTGTTACCTCTGCCTGAAGTCTCCATAGAGGATCCTGCTGGGGAAGCCCTTCCTGCAGATCCTGATTCCCTCCAGCACGCCGTTACAGCGCAGCTGGTGCAGGACCAGATGATGATCCATCGACCCTAAATGGAGGGAACGGGTTAGCTACACATTGAAAAGTAATTAAGGTTTTCTATGTTTCTTTGTTGTTGTTTTTTTTACCTGGTATTTTGGTCTCATTTGGGATGATGCATCTTACAAAGTGTGGATGTGTGGACCGGAGGTTGGCCATCAGTTTGTTCAGGTTCTCCTGCAGGACATCAAAAGGTTACTAACGTATTTCTTACTGGTAATTTGGAGACATGAAGTTTACATTAAATAATTTAAAGTAACACATGGTGGGTGTTTAAAATGCAGATACCAATATTTATAAGACTTAACATGCAGAAATTTGGACAGATTTAAGGCAGGGGAAAATTATGAAATGCATAAATGATTACAATTAAAAAAATAACACTGTCTTATTATTGGTTATTACCCTGAAAAGTGCAGAAACTGTCTGGAAAGAAGATCCTTTCTTCTTGGAGCTTTTCTTACTTCCACCAGCTACAGACACACAAGAGAAAGACTGTAACTGATGTAATGGATTCTCACTGTAATATTATATATATCTTGTGATATCTGCCTTTAAAAGCGAACCGACCGTCAGCAGAGGCATATGTGGCGAAGAGCTGAGAGAGTAGTTTGAGGGAAGCTTTTTGGTAAAGCTGCACCACGGTGTCATTCAGCGGGTCTTTGTTTTTTTCCAGCCAGCCGCTGATGTTGTAGTCCACGGTGCCGGCGTAGTGCATCAGAGAGAAATGAGCCTCTGCCTTTCCTTTGGAGGGTTTGGGCTTCTGAAAGATGCTGTTCTTCCCCAGGTGTTGGTCGTACAGCTTGTTCTTGAAGGAGCTGTCTGTCGCCTTTGGAAACATGCACTCCTCTTCCAGAATAGAGAAAATACCCATAGGCTGTAGGACAGACAGATGTTTAGTGTTGGAACACACTCATCTAGTGTTAATATGAATATTTGGATTCATATTTAGGGGAATGTACCTTTTCAATGAGCTCAATGCAGGCTGCCAAGTCCATACCAAAGTCAATGAACTCCCACGCTATCCCCTCCTTTTTGTATTCTTCTTGCTCCAGCACAAACATGTGGTGGTTGAAAAACTGCTGCAGCTTCTCATTTGTAAAGTTGATGCACAGCTGCTCCAGGCTGTTCATCTGAAATAAGCCACAAGATTAAATCAATACAGACAATTTCGGAAAGATTTGTTGGATTTTTTCATGAGGTTGAATCCAGTTTACCTCGAATATCTCAAACCCTGCGATATCCAGGACGCCAATAAAATGCTGCCTTGGAAGTTTGGTGTCCAGCTGCTGGTTGATCCTCGTGACCATCCACAGGAACAGTTTCTCATACACGGCCTTAGACAAAGCACCCATGGCATTGTTCACCTGTAAACAAACATAACCTTTGAATTGAATTTTTAAATCAGAATGAACATAGTTAACACGTTTTCAGACGCAGAAACACACAGTACCTGCTGTGGAGTTTGCCCTTTTGTGACATACTCGTTCCCAACCTTGACTCGAGGGTAACACAGAGCTTTCAGCAAATCAGCAGAGTTCAGACCCATGAGGTAGGCGACTTTGTCTGCCACTATGGAGGTACAGGTCAAATCATAAAGCACATACTTGGCCTCAGAAGTGTACAGTATAAAAGTTAGACTGAAGCATGACTTGGTTTAAATTTAAAGTTATGTGACAGCTCAGGAGTGTTACCCTCGGTGCCGTCGGGCTCAGCCTGCTCCTCTCGCTGCTTCTGCTTGAACTTCATGTTCCCGTTGTGCATCACAGCACCGGTCAGTTTGTAGATGCCAACCTTTTCCTCCATGTTAAACCCCAGGATGTCGATGGCGCTCTGCAGAGCAGACACAGATGCTGAACTATTGTGATTAGTACCGTCAGTTTTAGTTTGTTTCTACCAATGCATTACTGTTGGAGACAGAACTAATATAAAAATATGTTTTTATAAAAATGTATTCTAAAATAACACCATATATGAGATGCTGCATGTGACGAATGAAGCTTAGCGCAAGATCTATCAGGAAGACTATCTCTTTTCTCCCTCTCTCACCCCAGTCCTCGTAATCAGCTGATTTCAGGTGCTCAGGAACCAATCACATCGCGCCATGATCTCATACTGCCAATCAAGTTGTCCCCGTCATACTTTAAAATCTGTTCTCCTCTCTCCTGTTGTCAGCTGTCATTTCAGTGCAGTTGCTGCGACCCTCCTCCATCCCTTTCATCTCCAGTCTTCCTATCCAGTCAGGCTGAGCTCATCATCATTCTCTTCACATCCAGATCTCCAGCTTCTCCTCTTCCTATCTCCAGGACCACCGCCAGTGTCTAGACCCGGGGGGTGGGGGGGTGGGTGGGGTTCCTATATTTTTGCACAGCCTCACCCCCTTATCACATATGATAACATCATGATGGGGTCTAACCGCCAAATACTGTCATATCTTTCACTTTTTCTCTCTTTGCACATGGCAATAAAAGTTTAGTTGTTAAGCAAATTAGTGTTTCCTGATTGAAATAACTGCACAACATACACAGCTCTATTGCTTTTGTTTCGACATTTTAAGATGGAAAATTTACATTTACAATTTACATAAATTTAAGTTTTTATATCACTTTATATGATATTGTGCGATACAAATAAACTTATTTAGTTAGCTAGCAAAATTAGTTTTTACAGTTTTAGGTTTTGTCTGATGTATTGCATGGAACAGAGTCAACCTGATTATTTTATGTGATTTTGCATACAGTGCCATATCATTATATATATCCATATCAGAAACATATTTCTATTCATTTTATGATTTAAACCACTATGCCCAGTCCTAATTTAATATTTCCGTACATAACATTCACTCACATCTGTGGCCATCAGCTCCTCGGTATCGTTGATGCTCAGCACAGTGATTTCACCCTGGCTGATGAAAGGATAGTCATATGGATTGGTGGTTATCAGCATCATCTCTGAAATGAAGCAGAGACAGCATTGATATTTCTGTGTAGGATCAGAAGCTGCAGTAACTGTATGAATGCAGCATTAATTACAGCTTTAGTATTCTCATAATCATTCAGGGCTGATCAAGTTCACAAGTTAAAAGTATATTTACCAATTAAATCAGGCTTCTTGTTTGACAAGATCTGATAGAAGATGTGATAGCTCCTCTCTGCCGGCAGCTGAAATGTCACCCTGGATTTTTCCAAAAGGTCTAAGCATAAATATAAATATAAACATCAACTTGTAAACTATATATTGAAAAACTCTGAATAGCAGTGGAATATCACTGCTGTAGATCTGGATAAATCTGTGAATGACACTGATAGAAGAAAACTTACAGGTTTCAATGTCAGCTGATGCCAATTTCCCCTTTGTTCCAAAGTGGATGCGGATGAATTTTCCCTAGAACAGTAATTACATTATTATTTTAGTTTGACGTTTGAGTTCCAGCATGTGACAAGTGAAACTTGCTCTGACACATGGAAGCTGAGAACAGCCATTATTGTATATTATTTCAAAATTAAAAGTTAGTTATCGCATTACATCAAAATAAAACGTTTGTTTTCTTGTGATTACAGATGTTAACAGGATTTAAAAATTATTATTAATAACAATAATAATAACAACAACAACGACGACGACAACAACAACAACAACAACAACAACAACAACAACAACAACAACAATAATAATAATAATAATAATAATAATAATACGTGCAATCAGGGGCACTTTTGAGTTCTGTATAGATCAAATTTGAACTCACAAATCTAGAGGAGTTGTCGTTTCTCACAGTCTTGGCATTCCCGAAAGCTTCCAGCAGAGGGTTGGCCTGGATGATTTGATCCTCCAGAGTCCCCTGCAAAGGGATTTAAAAAAATAACGTGATTTGCAAAGTCGTTTTTACAGCACATGATTTCAAATTGTTTTTGATCACCTGTTGTTAAATTGACATAAAGGTACTGAACCTGCATTTTGCCAGCAGATTGCTCTTTCTTGCTCGAGTCTCCAAATGATGCAATTGTTGCAAAATACTGGATGACGCGTTTTGTGTTGACCGTCTTCCCGGCACCAGATTCTCCACTAACGAGCACAGTGCTTAAATGAATGATGGGAAATACAGTAATGACAGTACATGTAGGCAAGCACGTTAAGTCGTACTTACGTGATCAGGATAGACTGGTTCTCTCGATCTGTGGAAAGGAAAGAGTTTAGCTGGACACTCATTTATTTCAACTGCATTTGAGCTTTTAATGTGTGTTAATTTTGGCATTTAATTTTGATTTATTTTAATAAACTTTAATTAGTCTAGTCAAACTTGGTCTAAATTGAGTCATGAAAAATCATGTAAATATTATTATTATTATTTATTTTATTTTTTTTATTTATCAAGGTATGCTGTTGTGTGAAATCAAACTTTCATCAAAGCCCTGATACCTGTTTTCTGTTCTGATTGGAACAGAATTAGTTTTAGTCGCATTTTTGTTGTTCTGTCATTTCAGGCTAATTTTAGTCAAAATGTGGTCTAGTTTTAGTGTGAACAAATTACATATATTGCAGTCCTTTTAGACAATTTGGTCTAGTTATAATGAATTTTAATTTCTTATATCTTTAAAACAGAAATGTTGCCATGTATAGTATTATATAGCAATTTTTCATTATATTCCAGCTGTATTTGAGGTTTTAATCTGTTAAATTTGACACTTGATTTATTTTCAAAATCATCAAATTCATCAAACTTTTAATTAGTTGCCATCACATGTGAGTTATTTCACTATTTTGGTTTAATGTCAAAAATGAAAGACAGTTTGGTCTACTTCTACTGTTACAATAATATCAAGAGACCTTCAATAATTCAAATGTGCGATTAGTCAGGCATGTTATGATGAGAGCATACCTGTGAGCATGTATTGATAAGCGTTGTCAGAGATGGAGAAGATGTGGGGGGGGGCCTCCTGGCGTTTCTTCCCCCGGTACCCGGCCACCACCTCTGGATTGTAGACTGGAAGCCACTTGTAGGGGTTCACAGTCACACAGAAGAGTCCAGAGTAGGTCTGTGAATGAGCAGGAAAATAAAATGTGAAAATGTAATAGGTCATGTATCAAAATATTATATCTCATATCTGCCACATAAAGTATTTTATGTGTTTTATTTTGAAAAGTGTTGGTTTGGTTTTTAATTGTTTTAGAAATAGAATTTATGTTCATTTTATGTTTGCTGTTCTTACATAGATCATCCAGGCAGCGTAGCGTTCCTTGAGGTTAAACAGCACGGCTGGTTCGTGGAGATGCGTCAGCAGGGCCATGTCCTCGATCTTGTCAAATTTAGGAGGGTTCATTGGCCGGACGTCGTCCGGGTGCACTGTGACAACCTGAAATATGGATTCAAAAATCCAGTTGCAGACAGAAATAAGAAAAGAAAAAGATATGGGATGTTATAATTGTTGTAATAATTGTAATTATCGGCCTAAAAGAAAATGGTACAAACTACACCCACCTTTCCATCCTCAGTCTCCACAGTGACCTTGGAGCCGTCTTGGCTTTTGATTTTTCCCTTGACGTACTCCTGCTTCGGGTCGGGCACAAAGACGGCTGTTTTGGCATCAAACGGCATATTCTGGGCTGCGATCCTCTCCCGCTCTGATTTGCGGAGGTACGGGGCCGCCACCCCAAATATCTCCATCTCGGCGTCACTCATTTTGTCTCTCTGCATGATGGAGACAAACTGAAAACTTAACAAGACTAAACAGATATTGGTCAGAATTTTAAACATCGGTTGTACTATAGCATCGCACTTACCTGAGAGCTGCAGACCGAAGAGAAGATGCTTGAATCCCACAAGGTTCAACAAGTGTTTCAGGGCCTTTAGATAAGACTCCCCGTTCTGTGCTGTTGTTAATTGTTCCAACAGTACACCACAGACATCCCTCACCCTAACAAGACAGCTTTTTATAAGCGGTGGTCTGGCCTTTTTCATGGCTTCTCCTTCTCCTATATTTGGAGATGGTTTCTGCGCCACTTTGGAAAAGTCAAGTATGTCCATTTTGTATTTCAAACTGTCTATGTATAGCTGTATTGTGTCACTTTTAAACAGTTTCAATTGTAATCCTTCAGACTGTCCATTAAAAAGCAATGAATGCTAAGGACGACAGCTTAGAGGGCTTACGGTCCCAACACGGCAGGCCTCATTTTCTGGGATCAGGGAAGATTAGGTCTGTTAGGGCATCGCTGAAATTCTGGCATTGGCTGTCTGGAGAGCAGAGCTGATCACACACAAGTGTTTGGAGCAGCCACAGTTGACGGGCAACATTTAGCACATTCCAGACAAAGGCCCGACCTCCGTTAACCCACATTTATTAAAAATGTTTCACATGGTATTTCGATTCCTATTCAGCATTACACTCATCTTGCTCAGTCCATCACTGTCCATAAAGTCTGCTTGAAAATCTGCTGTTTGATGTGTCACACTGATTGTTTTGTATTCAGCCTTAGCTGCTGCTTTTTGTGTGTTATTTAGTGTTTCTTTAATGGTGTGCTTACTCCCCACTCACCCCTGCAAAATTTGGTACAGACATTCATGTTCCCATCATGAACTGTAAGCATCCTTGATCGACAGAAAATTAATTGGCAACTATTTTGATCGTCGATAAATCTGAATTTTTTTAAGCACAAATGGCAAATATTCTGTCGTTGCAGTTTTTCCAGTTTCTGTTTTTCTGTATTTTATGTCGATGTAAACAGAATATCTTTGGGCTCTGGGCTGTTGGTTGAAGACGTGACCGTGGACTCTGGGAAATAATGAAGAATATTTGTTTTCCGGCATTGTATGTAAGAAAAGATAAATTAATTGAGAAAATAATCATCAGATCAATTGCTAATGAAACTAGTCATTAGTTGCAGCCATTATTAAATTCAATTCAAGGTTTTATTGTCATTCAAAAACAATGTGCATGTAATGTAACGAAATTCAGATTGCTTGAGTCCTGGTGCAATAGGATATTAAAAAAACACACACGTTCAAACCACATTAAATATATATCTATATCTACTTTTTTCTTTGTCACTCTGTCTTGTTACACTGCTTCCTCTCTTGTTGTTGCAGAAAACGCCTCTTCGCCGTCCTTTTGTCAAGTACATACAGACATTTCAGTCTGCTACACTGAACCTCAAATCTTCACTTTTACAATTCGTTCTCCTCCCCAGAGCGGAGGAAATGATGTGCTGTTCCAGAGGGAAAAGAGCTGTATGATGTGGGCATTTTGTCTGGCAGTGCATCACAGACAGCCTAATTGGTGCTGATTTAATAGCCTCCTAATGTCACTTGAAGGTCTGGCAACAGCTGCGATTATAATTGGCTCTTGGTAGACAAGCAAGGCCCGGGCAGGCAGACCAGCATGGGGACTTACAGTACGTTGACCCCTCTGTCACATCTCGACACAGCAGCAAATGTGCATGTGAAAGTTTGACTGCGAGGAGGCCACAGATTCAAGGGTCACAGGACAAGACAGAGAAGAAGCAGGGAGAAAATCCCCATCAGCTGGTTGTGTTGGGGAGAGACCCGGTGCCTCACCCCGGTGGAAAATAGATCTGACGACGGGTGCATCTGTACAGGATTAGGGGGTCAACGGGAGAGACAAGGACCTGCTTCGGAGTAAAGCTACTGCAAACCACATGCACAAAAAAGACAAGTGCTTTCTTTGATTCACAAAGGAGCAGCATTTCAAAAGCGAGATTTACATGTTACACTAGAGGCAGTTTGTCACTCATAGGCTGCTTTTCCGGACAGGGATTAAACCCGGCACTCAAAGCAGAAACAGCTTCTTCACTGATCTGTGTCATTTGTGAGCGTACACTGCAACAACCATGAAAGCACGCAGTAAACTGCATTTGGATTGACAGCACGACTGATCTGCCCAGAAGCGGGCTGATTGTGGGAGGTGTTGGCAGAGCCCGGAGCCGTCACACATCAATCACACTGTCAATCCAAATCCAGTTTGGTTCTTGCGTTCACTGATGCTGCAGTTTAGCTTCACAAATGAATATAAAATGGAGCTGGATGGTATTTTAATCATAGAAGTTAAACATATGCTGCATCTGTTGTGTTGTTCAACGCCAACAGATTTAGTTTTGGAGGACTGTGCAGGGTTGGCAGATCACTTTAAGGTTCTCTGTGTTGTGTTCATTTGTTCTGTTTCCATTGTTTTGTCTGTTTTTACAGCTCTGACACAAAAACATCACAGTTCTACGCTACACACTGGGATCAACAATTAGGCTCAACCGTAGGCCAGTTTTTTCAGCACTTGTCATTTGGGAGCCAAGGAAGAGAGGAAGTTAAAACTGCATTTGAATTCAGTACCTCCACTACTATTTATTCATTAAAATAAATAATATGAATTTTATGTTTTGTTATTCATCTGTTAAGTTTCTTAGATTTGATTTAAGCATCATGGACTATTTAAATAGCCTGGCACTTGAACTGGGAACAATAAACCAAACCGTGAAATCTAAAGATCTCTCTGTAGACCTGCCATAAAGTTCTGCGGTGAGGCATAAATCAGGATAATGGTATAAAACCATTTTAAAGCTGTGAGTGTTCCCAGGAGCAAAGTGGCTTCAACAACTGTGAAACGGAAGAAGCTTGGAACCACCAGGACTCTTCCTGGAGTTGGGCGTCCAGCCAGACAGGTCAGGGAAGTGACCGGGAACCCGAAGGTCACTCTGAAAGAGCTTCAGAAGTTCTTGGCAGACATGGAGAAACTGCTGGAGGGACGACCACCTCAGTTGGTGCAGCCAAATACAGAGAGGCCCATGAAGAAAACCTGCTGCAGAGTGCACGCAAGACTGAGACTGGGGCGATGGTTCATCTTCCAGCAGGACAATGACCTGAAGCAAACAGCCAAGACAATGCTGGAGTGGCTTTGGGACAAGTCCTTGAGTGGCCAGACTTAACTCCAACAGACCGTCTGTGAAGAGACCTGAAGATGGCAGCTCATAGACACTTCCCATTCAATATAATGGCAGTCTGACAGGATCTGCAAGGAAGAATCCAGGTGTGCAAAGCTTACCCAAGGAAGACTGGAAGCTTTAACTGCCGCCAAAGGATCTTCTTCAGTACTGAAGTACTGAATTAAGGGTCTAAATACTTGATGTTTAGTAAAATTTGTAAAAAAAATTTCTAAAAGCATGTTTTCCCTTTGTCATTATGGGTTATTTGGGGCTAATTGATGGACAAGAATGGGAATTTTATCCATTTAAAATTAAATTTACAACATAATAAAGTGTGTAAGAAGTGAAGGGGTCAGTGTATGCGTTGTTTGAGACAATTGTCCACAATTTGTCAATTTTTCAGTGAGCAGCTCTTTTTTTTTTAACTTTGTCCATTACAGGTTAATGATTAATCTGCACCTTTGAACTTAATTTAGTCACTTTTCAAACTGCATACTCTCAATACCTGCTTAGAATCAGTTTAATGTTTGGATGTAGGACGCAGCACAGGGTGTTTTGTTGTCAAGCAGTATCTGAATTTAAAATGAGTGTCAGGCAGACAAATTGTAAGTCGAGTGTTCATTTTAATCATCACAGTAAGATTCACTAAAAAAAGAGTTAGGAATGCAAATGTGTTTGTGTTGTTTTGAGTGAAATGCTTGGAAAAGAACAGGATTACGGCTCAGCAGAGGCACTGAAGAGGTTTTTAAAATAACTTATCAATCCAGAAATCAATGTGGTCCATTCTGAGTGCTCCATGTGACGGCAGTCTGAGCTGGAAGGCCTCTCTCCTCCAGGAATAAGTGCGGTGTCTGGCTGCGGAGAGCCAAACAACTGCTGTGTTTGCTTTACTAATCCAATTTCTAAAGAAGGAACATGACAGGTGTGCAGCCACAGAAGATATTAATAAATCAGCACTGGCTGCTGGGAAGTGCAGGTTTGAATTAACGTTTTTGTAAACTTAAAACTTAGCCCCTATTTATTGTCTATGAAATAGTAATATACAGAAACATTTGTCCAGAGGCAGGGATATTAAAGGAGACTATCAATGGAGGTCAACAGTATCTTTCAGCAAACAGTGAAGCTTTTAATGACATTATCAGTCTGTGGCTAACCTCAGTCTCAAAGCAATTATTCATTACAGTGATCTCAGCCTTAAAAGCTTTCTGACAACACTAATACACTAAAAGATCTGTGTTTTCTGATCATTAGTCAGTATCGGGTTTTAGAGAAGATTTTGTCATACCACTTGAAGATAATCAGATCTCCAATCAGTTCCTCATCCTGCTGCCTGTGGTTGAAATGTCTTATGTATTTTGTTGACGATGGATCACCGACAAAATTCAAAATTGAAACAAATCGTCAGTGGGGAACCTAGAGTGGATAATGTCATCAACATCATTTGAGACAAAAAATTTAATGTGATGCTACTGTCACTCTTCACTTTCAGCTTCATATATGAAATATTAAACATCCATAAACTTCTATTTTCCGGTTTTCTTGGCATCAAGTCTAGACTGTGGTGCAACAGTTTGAACAGCACCCTCCAGTGTTGGGGTGCTGTAGCTATTTTTCTTTGGTCACAAGCTGCTATCTCTCCAACGCTCAGAACTCAGTATCTGTTAAAATGTGTCTGTGGAGGGCGACCTGATGGCTGAGGTGTTACGGCACATACCAAATGGGCGTATTAAGCCCTGAGCATGTCCCCGGTTAGAGTAGCAGCCAGCCGGATCCTTTGCTGCATGTCTCTCCTGTACTTCCTGTCTGTTTCCACTTTCTTATCAAAATAAAGGCATAAAAATGCCCAAAAAAATGTATGTGGAAATAAAAATAAAAAAATCTGTGAAAATTGGTGCACTCTTTGCCATCATTTCTTTTACAGTGAATTCCATGCTAACTAATTGTGACTAAGCTACAATTCCAATGGGACATTTTACGGTGTAAAATATTTGCACCCTCTGGTACAAATATGTAATGGTGACTCGATTTCTAAATAAGCTCAAATCTAGTTTGGCACTTGTCACACTCAGTCAGTCTCACTCTAGTTTCTTTCTTGATAAGGTCAATGGGAGTTGCTACGCACTTTAAAATCCTACACATACAGGCTTTAAGTTAGTCCTGATCAACATTTTCCTTTCTGTGTGTAGGCTTGATGAAAACAAATTTTAGTTTATACTTATATTGCCTGTCAAGCACAAATAAAACAAAATCCCAAAAAATGTGTTGTATTTTGGTTTTTATCACAAAATCAAATCTTCATTTCACTTCCTATATTTGTTTTCAGGTGTTCTCTTCTTATTTACATCAGAAATCAGAGATACTGAGGAGCTGGAGCTCAAGTGTACAGGTTTTTTAAGCAGGAAGCACCTGCAGTCTTTTCCAAATTGGGTGAACGCAGCAGCAGTGTAATGTGTTATGGATCATAATGAAGAACATTGTGACAGCACCAGGCTGCAGACCTGTTTTTCTTCTGCACACCATCCACTGAAAGTAATGTAACTGCAGACACATTAACTTTATATAATAGTGTATCCAAAATAAATAAGATAGCAGTGAAGATTTAAGTCGACCAAGCTATGCAAAACACCTGAGGACAGTGTGTCAGACTGTTGGGGGCTTTAGCAGGCTGCAGCTCACTTCCCCTTCTTGTACTTCCTCATATGCGCTGCTATCGAGCTGGAGATCTCTGCGCTTCTTTTGTTCTGTCCAAAATACTCCATGAACTCTCCGTCTGGTCCAACGAGGTACATGATGATCGTGTGATCAACCTAAAGCCAACGAGAAGAGAATTCAGACTGATACTACCCTCTTAAATTTATTGTCCTAGATTATCCTTCCATCCTTAAGACATGTAGCATTAGTAACGGCAGAGTTACTACTCACAATGTAGTCATTGTCTTCGTCCTTTGGTCCCTGACTGTAATAGACTCTGTATGATCTGGAAACCTGCTCAATGTCAGCTATTGTCCCCGTCAGGCCGATCAGCTTCGGGGAAAACTCTGAAATGTAAATCACATTATCTATTAGACTCACCATGGTAAAAAAAGCAAGTCAACTATTACAGAGGTGAAGTGTGGTTCAAAAGTCAAGTGGACCTGATCTAAAAAAAAACTTTAATATCCAGAAACACAGTTAATGAAATAGAATGAACGAGCTAAAAGGTAGAGTTTTGTTGAGGATAATCAGACACACCGGTGTTTATATTTGTATTTATCCTGTTGAAGGTTGTCAGGTGATTTTGAAATTCGTAATAGGAGCGTTTAATGGACAGACCTAATAATTTAGCGACAACAGCTGTGTAAAAGTACCAGCTGAGGCACCTTTGTTTTAGTACATATAATAGTCTTGAGTATGCAAACACACAGGTGCACAGAAACAGGTATTTTTCCTGGGAAAAGGGGGTAGGTTTTTGTGAGACTTCTGGGAAATTCCAGGATCTCAGTTGCCCTTATTCGACCCACAGGTCTCTCCACAACTTTAGTATGAAAAAGGAAATCCAGTTACAAACACAGCCGGGTTATGTGGTTTTTGTACCTTTCACATACGTAGCCATGGCCTCTGGTGTGTCTCTGTCAGGATCGATGGTGATGAGGAGAGGCGTCAGGTTTGGAAGAGACTTTATGTTATCTGAGGGAAGCCGAACACGAACAGGACAGGATGTTTGGTGAATTAAATTTTCTCTTGTGTGTCATAGCCTGTAATGAAAACTTTTTTTATTACCTATTTCATCCACTACTTCGATCATTTTCTCTAATTCATCCGGGCAGATGTCCGGGCAGTGAGTGAACCCGAAATAGATGAGGACCCACTGGCCCAGGAAGTCCTCACTCTTGGCGGGCTTGTTGTTGTGATCAGTGAGCGAGAACGGACCGCCCAGCGCCGGTTTACCTATTGATTTGTTCCTCTCTTTTTCAATCACTGCACAATTCAACAGATAAACAGAGTTAAATCAAGCATTATCTCACAATTCAACATAAAAAATAACTTGGTTCAGACATGACACAGTTGCTTTATTGCCTAAATTCACCAAATTAATTTCAGATTAACTTGACCTTAATGCGTCCAGTATATTGCCCAGTAAAATACTCACTTTCTTCCTTTTCTTTTTTGAAATATTTCATTCCTCCCAGCAGAGTTCCTCCAATAGCAAACGTTATTGCTAAAGATTTCCACGTCACAGGCTTTACAGAGGAAACATCGAGAAAAACAAATTCACAGAGTAAAAATTACATTTCAAGACAACTACCTCTTGGGTTTATTTGGGCTAAAATCTAAATGTTTTTTTTTCTGCCACAAAGCCTGAAGCAAATGTTCATATAATCACAAGTTCACAGATTTATGATTCGTAATGAGTTTAATGTGTTAGAATAAACTGTAAATATTCTTACTGTAGTCAAATAGAAACTGCTCAAGTAATAAGTAATTTGTGAATGATGACTTTGTGCTGACAAATTAATTATTCATTATAATAGCTAATTATCCAGTGGGTCACCCAACATTAAATTAATTAATTATTTTTGAGTTTATACGGTCTCACAGTATTATGTATGTTATCTCAGAAGCCTTGATAACAGAAAAATTTATAGCTGATATCATTTGACCAAAACTTTTCCGTTAACTTGTTAAAACAATGAACAACTTGTGTTTATAAAGAGTATAAAGATACTCTCCATTCTCTTAAGTGTTTATTAGGTCCCACCTTTAGGCTTGGGTGATATCCAAAGTGTAATATCTCGGTACAGTCAAGTTCAAATATTGCAATATAAAACGTTATTGTAATATTCGATATTATTGCATTTGTTTCAGTGGTTGTTTTTCTAATAAAACATAATTATAGTGTTGCATATCATGTTGTTTTATGTTCTATTTTATAATATACTGTATATAATTATATTATTGTTTCAGGTATAAGTAATGCTGCCACTAAATAGCAGTTAACAAAGCAGCTAAATGAGGATCAGACTCAGCAGCAGGGCAGACTGTGCAAAACCCCAAAAAACAAAAATGTTGTTATATTCAAGATTATCAAGCAATTTGGTATTCGGTTTCTTACACTCAAAGACACCTTGACAAGCAGAGAGGGGAAGAAGGGGATCAGATCTATGATGCCATGAATAATGGCTGAGTGGCTCTAACTGATCGATTGATGACATAATTATTGCCAACAGAATGGAAGTAGTTCTATAATTTGAAGTGATGAAGTGTAGTGTTTGTAGTCTGTAGTTACAATTATCACTGTACGAGGCTTAAAATGCACAATCAAAATACATCTGACTAGTGAATTGGCACCAAATGCAGTTACTGTTTACTGCACCTGCAACAAAAATAAGTTACTACAACATGACAGATAATGCCTCTACTAATTGCAGCTTTTAAATTTGAGAATGCCTTAAAACTTTTCCAACCTTTGTATGGCCACATGAATACTCTCTATTTGACCATTCAAAATAAACTCCATACTTGCCTGTTAATTATGATGAGGTTTGACAAAAGACCTGTTCAAAACTGGGGATTTCTAACCTTTTTGTGAACTTTCTTCACTTACCCCAGACTTCTTCGGCTCACCACCCTGTGGTGAGGGTGGTGGAGGCAATGAGGAAAATGTTCTTGAGCAGTGCTGATTCAGCCATTGTGTTGTTCTACAGGTGTAACACTGACTGGCATTCACCTGTTAATGAGTACACAAAGAAAAAAGAACTGTGGTCAGAGTTAATACGCAATATGAAGTCTCTATTCAAGACCGTTCATTCTATTCAAACATTTCAAGTGGTGTTGTTTCATGTGAAGACCGATGGGGTAACTGGAGATCTCTACTGAATTATTAAGCACTTTTTTTTAATGTGGACAGCTTCAGATTGTCTGCTGGTATTTTAATAGGTTGTTAACTGTAAGAAATGTTACGTATAAAATTCTGACAGCTTTATATTATAAATATACATTATATTTATTTAAAGAAAAGCAAAATATGAAAATCAAGTTCAACTAAAACAACGATAAGCTACAAAGCTATAAAATGTTCTGAAATGGATGGAATTTGTTGTGTTTATTATATTCACACTACATTAAGAAAAGACCTGCCATGCAACGATGTTTTAATAACTTGTTAACTTTATAAAAACGTTTCCTCTGATATTTCATGCAACTGAAATCAGTGGTACATGTTGTATGTAGGTGTTTATGAAAGGTTAAAGTCGTATTTAAGCTCAGAGGCGTGACAACAGCATTGAAAAGTGATGCGTACGTTAAATTATCACATTTCTTAATGGAGTTTGGTGTTACGGCTGATACAGTCAGCTAGCTTTGACCTACCAGACAGCAGTGGACTCTCCGCGGCGACAGTGTGTTTTTCAGCCCAGTTTCTCTCCGTAAAACACTGTGTGTGAATCTGACGGAACATTTCTGTAAGACTTTAACATTGCTGTGAAACAGCCTGTGATATAACACACTCTGGGCCATGTTTGGACCTTGACAGAACCGCTGCTGATAGAAGGAAGCGGTTACTAGTTTACAAAACGTGAAACGTGAGTGGAGAGGCGGCATACTAACTGCTGTTCTCAGGTCAGCTCTCAAGATTCATGATAAGTCAAAATGGTCGATTCAAAAGTTGGAAGGCTGCTCTCAGATCAGTATCGAGGTAAATGTTATTAAACACAGGAAATTGCGTCATTACATCTTCTTCTATGATTGGGGAAGTCCCTCTGCTTTCTGCTGCCCCCTGGAGGCTGTAACATCCAGTTATAAAATATGTTTAAGTAACTGCTTTGATAAATACATAAATAGATTAATAAATATACAAAATGCACATATGTACATCACTATAGATAAAATTTATACATAGTGTATTGATCCTTGATCCTCTGCTCAGCCTCTGTAGGCGCAAAATAACTGAATGAATAAATTAATGAAGTTTATATTTTTCATTCCACAGGTAATTACTGACTTGATTCACATATTTATAGTTTTTCATATATATTATATTTCCATGGCTTCTGTTTTCCACTCACTGACTACACTAACACCAGCACAATATCAATTTAGCACTGCAAAACAAACCCACATTAATTATATGCATTCATGAGTGTAAAGGATCTGATCCCAGTTTAAACCCTGGCATGATAAATAAATGTATAGTCACCTACCGGTTGTACTCAAATTTAATGCTCAGCATTAAAAAACACACAAATATACAAATGCATCAATTTCTAACCACAATCTGCTCCTAATCATTACAAAAGCAGCGATCTGTAAGCCCGTCATAAAGTATATTTTCTAATCTAGCTCTCAAATCAGTGAGACATCTTTTCATGTGCAGCCACCCTCTTGTGATTTCCAGCATCTCACAGTCATCTGTCTCCCTGTCTTAATGCATGCTTGAATCTAATTTATCACTTATATGAATTTTGAATTAAAGGCCAACTTGATTTACTTTTTTATTATTACATTCAATATTATTTACACAGTGCACTTCATTTGAAAGAGTAAATGTAAAAATCAGTAACATTGATTAACTCTCTAATCTCTATCAGTCAAAATTTACACATTGAAATTGAAATTCAAAGACAAAGACAGTTTGTAGGTAAACATTAAAATTAAAAAAATATATTTTTTGAAAAATAACACCATTTCAATTCACCTCGGCTGCCATATGTTTGCATATAATGATGCCACAAAATCTTTACTTAAGCAGCATATTGTCCAGGATTTTCAGTCATAACAATATCACAAAATTAATTTTTGATCAAGTAAAAAGTAGGAAAGAAGTCGATGTCTAAATAGCAGTTTTACAATGTGAAGGCCAGTTCAATCTCAGGTCCTTATTGATGTAGTAGTAAAGCCAGGCCACGAAGGGGAAGACTGTGATGGCAACAGCTGTAGAGACTCTGAGCATCCCGGCCGGAGCCCTGACACAGAAGAGAAGAATGGCATCAATCTTTCAGACACAATATGAAATAATTTTTAAGAATAAAAATAAAAAGTTTATGAGATTCAAGATTTGAAATAAATCCCTTGGTTACATCTTAACGTTACCTTCCAGAGTGGCGACACAGAAGAAGCCATACAACTGTCAGCATGAGACCAGAAAACTCTCTAAAGGGGAAAAAATATTTAACCGAAATAAATAAATAGATAAATATATCCTCAGTACAGTGAAGCCCGGAAAGCATTTACATGAAATTTCCATTTCCATTCACATACCAGGACTGAAGAGATTTACATATACATATTTTTTAAATTCCTCTCAAATCATAAACAACCTTTCAGGTATTAATTGAGTTTTAACTCTATACTTCTGAGTCATTTTAAAGTCAAGTGAATCTCTAAATCTCAGGGTAAATTTTTAATTCAATAACAGGGAGTTTATTGGTTTGTGGTAAGGAGATTTGTTTAGAATACTCTCAATGCTCTCGTTGTGAAAATTGGATTTGTATTTGTTTGTTTTATATAAGTGAACAGTATAAGATATAGAATGATGATTCAGAAATGGTGATTCATACAAATCTGTATTTACAGTATTGCGAATGAAATTGTTGCTTTGATGTAATTTATATGTGGTTTCCAACATAATCTATTATTTGTTATCACTGCCAGAAAAGGAATTCAGTCAAATGAAAACATCAGTTTCACAGTGAGGTGTAGTACCTGCCCTCCTCCTGCTGGAAGATCTGTGTGATCCGCTCTTTATAAAGTGTCCATCCCAACATGGCAATAACAGCACTAGATATCATCACATGGAGATCAGCAACACGCCTCCAGGGCAAAGTCTCTGCAATGAAAACAATGCAAAAACCCAAATGGACATCATGCACTGAATCCTGCTCTGCAGGTGAGCTACACCATACAGCCACTTGATGGCGCTTTCAGCACTGGAAAACTGCACTAAAGCAGAGTTCAACTACTTGTGGTGAAATGTGGAAAACAGGAAAATGCCAACTGTCAGTGTCACAGGAAAGGAAACTCTCAGAGAGCAGCTGCGTCCATGATCATTTAAGTGAGGTTTTTTTCCCCCAGTAGAAAAGCATCTAGTAAAGTGACAAACAAATAAACACAACTACAGATCCAAACTTGTCACTCTACCTGTCACATGTGGTTTCAAGCCAATAAAAGCACACAGGACTGCAGGGACCCCATACCCAACCTGCAACAGAAACGTGGTGTGAATAACAAATCACATATAAAATCCCCAAAGAGATAATAACCATGAGGCATGGCTGTAATCTTACCATCCACAACCCTGCGTCTGGATCATTGATCTAAGGCCAAGACACAGTTAAATGCTTGATTATTGATCACGAATTAAAGATAGAGGATAAAAGGAGGGGACATGTCGTGTGTGTAAAGGGGGGGGACTCTCACCTGAACATATGTGGCAAGAGCGAAGAATAAAGACATGAAAACGTTGCAGACTTGCCAAATGACAAAAAGCCATGTCCCGGTGCTCTGCGCTTTACTAACTTCGCCCATTGTTGCTTCCACGTCCCCGCCCGGGCGTGCGGGAAGTAAAGACGTAAGAAAGCAGACGCACCGACCACCCCCCCCCCGGAGTGCCACTGGTCTACTGAAAGAATAAGGGTTTGTTTGATATTAACTACACCAACGCGAAGGTGCAGTTTCGATATAAACTACGATTTACAAATGATTCAATGCCATTATCTCCAAAGTGAATCATAAACCAGACCACAAGCCCCTTTTAGGTTTGATTTAAGACCACAGACCAACACTACAGAAGATTTATAAAGATTTTTTTTTAACATTTTGTGTTGCATAACTGTCATTACGACACCCACGAATACAGTCCTGTAATTGCAATGCAGTTCTTTAAATGTTCTCTGACAGAGCTATGGCTTGAGCTTGTAAGGGGTAAAAAAAGGTGTAAAAAATACCTCATATAGTCTATCTTCATTTACTATATCAGATTAAATCTTGGACTTTTTCGTCCCTGGCTGCCACGTACAACAAAACGAGCACACATTTGCCAAGACCGCAGTGACGTCAAGGCAGCAACAATGAAGAAATACTACTTCTGGTATCTCTTTACAAAATAAAATCACTATTGTATGTCAATTTAATACATTTCAATTGGCAGGAAAAAAAATGCATTAAACTTTATCATGACAGGAAACTGATTCACCAAAAAGAACAAACACAATAGGAGACAATAAACATGACACCACACCCAAAATCTTAATCAATACAGCAAAGCATTGAGATATTTTACCGATGTTTGTTAGTTATATTAACTACACTTGGTACAAATTATCCCTTGTATCCTCTATGTGAAAAATCAGGGGGTTCATTTATTTATTTTTAATATATTAATTTTTTTAAATACATTTTTCTCAAGGCTTGATTACAAATTTGCAGAGGGCCCCAGACCTCCAATGTCCCGAAAGGCCTGAAGCTCATTGTTTGGCAATTAGTTTGCAGTGATTTTATTAATTGCATATTTGTTATTAGGTACATGCGCCATAAAAGGACAATATCAATATGAATAAATCTATTTTATGTAGTATTCAACCTCTAGAATATACCATGTTTTCTGGAGGTCCCCCATGTTTGATGCGTTTAAAATTTCAGTTTCTATTTATTTACACTATAATTAAATTTCACGTACTAAAACTAGACTACCAACCAGGCAAAGTGAACAACTGCCCAGGGATCCCAAATGCCCCAGGTTTACTCCATAACAAATGGGTCTACATAATGTGATTATTAGCAAATTTGTTAGAGATTTGAAACCATACCAGGTCCTCCATGCTCCATGTTGTGACTCTATCTATGTGACCCTGTGTCAAAATCTAGCGTTGAAACCTTTTTTTTTTTTTAGTTTATGTTGAGTTAATTTGTTTCAAGCAATTTTGTTAAAAACAAGTTAAAACAATTAGTCATCAATTAATTTTCTCTTACTCAACTAAAGTTTCTGGGTGCCTGGGGAAATAAGCTGCCATGTGTAGTGGGGCAATAGGGGTCTAACAACACATTTTTGTCCAGGAGCCCCTCAGGATGTTAATCTGGTAATGTAGGTAGCTATCTTGTGTTCTTTAGATAGGCTATGTGCCTAGCTATCAATTTAAGTTAATTTTGATTTAATCTTAATCTTTTAATTAATTTGCACTGAATTTAAGTGACATGTTCGTTTTATTTTGAATGTGACATCCGGTCTGGTCGTGGCTCATTGCATGTAGCAGCTGTGGGTGTTGACATGTCAGTGTCACTTGGTCAGCTGATTGCGGGTCGTAAAGCCCCTTGACTAGCCAGTTTAGTTAGCTTAGCCTAGCTGGATGTTTGTTTTTGTTAACGTTACCACACAGGTAGCTTTTAACCTAGCCTAGAAGTTTTAAAATTTCTAGATAATTGACGCATTTTGAAGTGTTCTACAGCCGCCGGCTGCTCGTTTTGCGGTGTGAAGTTTCCGTTAGTGAGGCAGCAATTATCGTGGCTGGGAGAGAAGACGGGTGAAGTTGCTCTCCGTTCTCTGCATTGCAGCCCGGTGCTGCTGATGGAATTCAAACACACAACAATGGCGACTCCCAGTCCTAACAACTCAACAACACCTAGCAGCCACAACAGCAGCAACAACGCAGGCTCTGCAGCGCACCACCATCACCAGTCCCAGTCTCAGCACATTACCACCATGAGCAGCATGCAGGGTAAGTGAAGGGTGAAGGTGGAAATATCTGCTTGTAGCCGGGAGCTCACATTCTGCTGCAGTGAAGGTTAATGTTAGCAGGGCTAGCCGTGGGAGGCTGAGGCTACTCCCAGGACTGAAAAATACTCTCAAGGGAACGGACCAGTATTTTTCCCAAGAGGAACGTGCTTACGTTTAATTGCTTGAGTCCATCAATTGGAAAAATAATTATCCCCTTGTACCTTTCAAATTGTATTTTATGTTCTTGTTACCATTTTGATATTTTTCAGCCCCGTTACATTATGTTCTCCCTTATCTGGGCAGATTCTCGCCAAACTCTGTTCCTAAAATGGGCAATTTTAAGTCACAGCTATAGCTACATATGTCATATAAAGCAATGATTACACTCTCGGTTTTTTAAATCGTGCAAACAAAAAAAACACTATTCCGCATAGATTTAATCAGTGTGTCATCATGAATTACAGCTCCCTTGATATTCATGACGTCTCTATTTTCCAACTTAGGCTTCATTCGTCCTCTACATTAATACAACGAATTTCACCTCTTTGGATTGAGAACTATGTTAGTGTAAAATATGCCGAATTTGTCCAAACACCTTCACAACTAAGACATTATCAGAAGTTATATTGCATTGGGTGTATATGTTTGGCAATATGCAAATCCAAATTAAATTGCTAAATTTGACTTTAAAGCTTGATGGATTTCCATACAGTCTTTAAAACTCTGTTATTAAGTAGTGAGTGTTTGTAGTGATGCAGCTTGGTCCTGCTTGTAAGGAGTAGGCCCAGTGAAACCTGAGGCTGTTCTGTCCTTTTAAGGCTCTTGTCAACAGAAACATCTAAACCAGTCGCCTCTTTATTCATACAACCACCACTAAACCAAATGCTCATTATAATGATGTATCTTTGTACAAACAATGTCTCATTTTAACTTTCAGAGTCCAACACCTGCTGGAGATGTCAGAGTGAAACAGGTAGCTACACACTTCATTTGACTTAGTAGAGTAGGATAAGCAAGTTAATCAGAAATCCAATTATTAAATGTTTTTAGGTGAAGAACCAAGCACAAACATGTGTGTTAACACATTTTAGTGGTCTTGGTCAATCCCTCATATCTGCCATAAACAGATTTTCATACCAGACCAAGTTTAACCCGCCACTATCTAATGATGTTTGGACTAGATTGTACAGTTGATTTGAATTGTTATTATTATTTTTTTAATCTTTCATTGATTCTATGGATTTGTATCTGATTTGCATGTCAATCTTGCATTCCTAGTACCACTCTATATAAAGAAGAAGATGCTACCTTAATTAAGTCTAACAGTAGTAATGATTCAGGCATAAACACTTTGACTTAATTGATTATATAATCATAACTTATCAGGTATCTGGCATTTATCCCTGTTATGTAATCCTGTTTTCATTCACCTTTGCCTGACCATTTTTCACTTTTTTACCTTAATGCTGCTAACTAATGATTCCTAACTCCTGACATGGTGCTGAATAATGGTGAGCTGTCCCAAGAAAAAAAGATGTTTATGAAATTGTAATATGTTTCCCTTTGCAAAACCATTTCATGATGGTAATTCATACTCACTTCCAGATCCTTTTTTGTTGTATCTACAGGTCATTTTGCCCCTTTCATTTGCTGTTCCACTGACTGACACATGACATAATTCACCATACTGAAGTGCTTGTAGCTGTTTCATAAAATGCGTGTGCATGCTAATGCATTACCCTCCAGATAATGCATTTAACCTGCAATAGAACTCAGCACAGCAAGGCCAATTTCTGTGATTATTTGTCAACCCTAAAACTGCAGGATTCCTGTTAGTCCTGGGTTTGCTGAATGAAATGGACACTTTTTTTAATTCCAGGAAGAGGTTATTTTAGAATCCTTTAAGCAAGGGACGCCACCTTAAATCTTGGAGGTCTACTAATACAGCAGTCTCGTGAGGAAGACATAACAAGCTGGCAAATTTGAAGGGTGAACTATGAAGAAAATAAAAGCTGTCTTCTCACCTCTAGGGTTTCAGATAAACCTGTCTGGAGCTCCCCCAAGTAAGCCAACCCTCTTTTGCTTCAGCACCAACAGTTCTCATTCCTTTGTTTCCGCCTGACAGTCTGGTATGGGGGAGTCTGTCCTGCTGTTCTCAACTAATCCAAGTCAAGACTTCTGACGGGTTCAAGTAGGCTTGTGCCGGTAGCTCAGATAATAGAGAATGAGAAAGCTGCAGCTTGTCAGAAACTCAGTTTGATAAGTCACAACCTTTTTCACACAAGATACAGACTTTACAAATCTGTGCTGCATAAAAAGGCAGTCATTTCTAGTCAAAAACACTTACAGGTAAGGTGTATTTCTCATCGGCACAAGCCTAAAATTCAGAGCTTCCATTGATATTTTGGCACAAACTGATTTTAACTCCTCAGTGTGATGGAAGAGCTCTCCCAGATAAAGAAAGATCCTGTTTCCCTCATTAAATACTGTAATGGAAGCTCTACTTCACTGGTTTACAGTGTGTCACTAACAAGCAAAAGTAGTGCCTGTAGTGTTGTCACATCACTGTTTTTTTTCCCCGACTGGTTTGTCTTTTTTTTTTTTTTTTTGGCATGGGTGCACCTCAGCATAGCACTTGCTTGTCGAGACAAGGTACACACACTCAAAAGATGTCATTTCAAGCGATGCTGCTTACTGGAATTCAAACACACATTCTTGTGGTATTTTTGGGTGGAGCAAGCTGGGAACACAGTCCTATGATTCAAGGTGAAATCAAAGCAGTTGGCCTTGAGAAGCATGTGCGAGATATATATATATATATATGTAATTTCTTCTTAGCCTGTTTTTTTTTTTTTTTTTTTTTTTTTTTTTTTTGACCTGTGTTGGGTTTGTGTCTGCATTGTGAATGTAGGTGTGTGGGACTTTAGCAGCATGCTTGCCTTTCTGTTTCTGCATCAAGTAAAAGATTCAAATGTAGGTAGCGCTGCTGGGTGTTGATAGCCTCCTCAGATAAATAAATGAATGTGTGAGGCAGCCGCTGAACAGGTGACACCAGCGTAAGTTAGGGTTGGGCGATGTGATGATATATTCAGTGAGATGAAATGAATTTGTCAGAGACTTTCCATGTAATTTACACTCAGCTGCAGGGTATTACGTTCCCCTAGCACAAGCTAATGCAGTCTACTACAGCACCTCTGCATCAAATCCTGCCTTCATGAAGCTTATAATGTTTAATTTTGTCCATTGCATTACCATCAATGCGAGTAGGCTTAATAAACACCTCTCTGGTCTAATGTGATCAAGATGTATCCTGATATTTAAGTATTACAACATGAAAAGCACTAAAATATAAGATATGAATTCTAGTTACGTTGACAGGTGTTTCTGTTATTTTGCCTACCGCAGCCAACAAGCAAACAAATAAGTTACATCCACTGAAATGATCTTTTAGTTGAAAACTTGAAGGAATGATTTCTTACAGTACTGTTGTATTAGATGCATTAGTTTAAGCTAAGTGGACCTCATTACAAACTAGAAACTAACATCTTCCTTTTTACAAGTAAGATGTAGTACAAAAAATGTACTACATCATGATGTATACCAGTATTGCACTATAACACACAATATACTATATATATACTATGCTATACACTACACTATAAAAATATATTATGATAGAGCATCACCCACTGTTATTAAAGGGACAATCCAGTTGTCATCTAAGTGTAGGAGAAGAAACTCAGTGGCCACCTTATTAGATATACCTGTGATGGTATATGTGATCTAATGTAATCCAGTACACCAACTCAGCCATGAATTCTACCTTTAAAAAGACGATAATGTTCAGTTTTGATTGACACTGTCAGACGTGTTAAATTGTTTTATATGTTTGTTGTTGAAGTTGTAGTTTTCTGTGGTGGTGTTGAACTGGACTGCTTTACAACCCACACCTTCTACAAACATGACGGGGAGAATATTAAAAACAGCTTTGATTATAACGCAGTCCAGTACAACACCACCTCCAACTACCTACGACCTCAGTCATAAACATAAACACAACAAGGTAAAGTAATACTTTACATGTAATAAAGGCAGAATGTATGTTGGAGCTGTTGTACTGTATTGCATCAGATTGCACAGATGTACCTAATAACGTAGTCAAGGAGTGTATAAGTTTGGTAATTGGATTATAGTCATAATGTACGCAGAATTATAACATATGATATACTCATCTACATGACTGCAAATGCTATTTCTTTGCAAACAAAGCTTCAATTAAAGGCTGAACAGCACCTGTTAATTCTTGAAATTACAGGTGACAAAGAATGAGGAACATGAAGGATAAGACTAGCATGAGATTTTCTTACTGTCGACACCTCCCATGAAAAGTACTTTATGACTTCCCCACCTTGTCTGTGGTTTTCAGCTATGAGACAGTTTTCTGGCTTTTGAAGATGGAAATCATTTAAAACTGCTCACATATATGTGTATATATATATATATATATATATATATAGTTTTCAGTTTTTAAAAAAAGGCTCAGTAATTTCCTAAAGAAGCTGGGCACTGTAGTTTTCATCAAACATTACTCAAACAGGAGGAACCACTGCATTTGTTAGGGACTACTTTCACCAGCGGATTAATCCTCATTTGGTGCTCTAGCGAGTATTTGGTGCACCAGGATGGTGTGTGTGGGATTGAGTCAAAATAAACTACAGTGTGTGGGACACCCAGTGCAACAGTGATGTGTAACGTAATAGTTTTTGGAAACATTGAAGCTCTATGGCTCAGAGAAATAACATTCATCGGGCTTTGGATCACACACAACACTTGTAAGTAGGAGCCAACCATTGTTGGTTTGGGTCTTTTCATGGGATTTGTTGACAGTAAGAACAAATAAATACCACCAGAGATATCAGAGGCTCATAGGTGAGTATGTCTTTGGAAATATGACAGCATAGTTTGACTATATTCTGTAAAATCTCCATATATGGTGATGCAGAAGTTGTCCTCTTGTTCTGTGGAAAGCATGAGATCCATAGATTTGAGTGAATCTCCTCATTCTTCCCATTATCTCAGTTTATGGTTTGTGTTGTTTTCACTCACTCTCACTGATCATTCTGACCTTTCATGTGGGATGAGTTTTTTTTTTTTTTGTTCTTTTTTTGCTCAATCCTCAGCATTTGCTGTTTCATTTAAAATCTGATCTCGTTACTGTTTCTTTCCCTGGTCAGGTAAACGCAAAGCCCTGAAGCTGAACTTTGCCAACCCTCCAATCAAACCCACAACTAGGTTCACACTGAACACGGCGGGGCCACCATTTCAAAACCCGCACATGTGAGTGAACCCCAGAGATTGTGCCACAAAGAAATCCAGCAGTACATTTCTTTTTATCCTGCATTTTCTATTTTCTTTTGCACACACTGTAAATTTATGGATGTATTTTTTTTTTTAGAGAGAGGCTGAGGACACACAGCATCGAGTCGTCAGGAAAGCTGAAGATTTCCCCAGAGCAGCACTGGGACTTCACGGCCGAGGATCTCAAAGATCTGGGCGAGATCGGCCGAGGGGCTTACGGCTCCGTCAACAAGATGGTGCACAAGCCGAGTAACCAGATCATGGCCGTCAAGGTGATCATTTACCTCTCTAACTCCCACATATCCAGGTATCTGCACTCTGACTGTTTTACAGCGTGGTCATGTCTTCGTTTACACTTTTTGTTACATTTCTGTCACAGAGAATCCGGTCAACGGTTGACGAGAAGGAGCAGAAGCAGCTGCTGATGGACCTGGACGTGGTCATGAGAAGTAGTGATTGTCCTTACATCGTGCAGTTTTATGGTGCTCTGTTCAGAGAGGTGAGATTGTTTCATATCTGAAACATTTGTTATTTTATTGATATATTTAATTCTTTTTACTGTTTCCCGGGTTTAAAAACCTTAATGTTTTATTTTGAAATCTACTACTTCTATAGGAAATGACTTTGTTTCTTTTGTTTCAGGGCGACTGTTGGATTTGTATGGAACTTATGGCTACCTCCTTAGACAAATTTTACAAATTTGTATATTGCTCATTAGACGATGTGATTCCAGAAGAAATATTAGGAAAAATAACATTAGCTGTAAGTTTCTCTGATTATTTTCCTCTTTTTAAAAACAAAGACGCCTTATTATCAACTGCCGCTACTAAAGAGTTGTTTGGTATTTTGCAGACTGTGAAAGCACTTAACCACTTAAAAGAAAACTTGAAAATAATACACAGAGGTAAGACAACACCAGGCACCTTTCCTGTCTTATTATTTTTCCATCTTCAGGCTACTTTTCATTAACTGTGTCTTTTCTTTCACCGTCAGACATTAAGCCGTCGAACATCCTCCTGGACAGGAACGGCAACATAAAGCTGTGTGACTTTGGCATCAGTGGTCAGCTGGTGGACTCCATCGCCAAAACCAGAGATGCTGGGTGCAGACCGTACATGGCAGTGAGTAACACAGAGTCCGGTGTGATTGAGTTCTGCTGTTTATGGAACATCGTAGAGGTCTTATCAACAGAGTGCAAACGCATGGGTCTCCAAAATAAAAGACTATTAAATGTTCCCTTCTGCTCATCATCCTGACAATAAATGACTACTTGTCATGACTACTAAGTCATAGATTACAAATGCAAACTGTTGTGTCCCAGAATTCAGTAAAACAACTGATATGAATCAGGGCAGGTGTCTGACTCGTCTGCTTACACATGGCAGCAGGTACATCTTAGTGCTGATGAAATGATTCATAATGAATAAGTGCAGCTGGTATTGATGGAGTTGAGAACTGCGAAACTAAACAAAACAGAATGACCTCATTGTGACTGAGACCTGGAAAAAAAAAAAAAAAGAAGGTCATCGAGTCATGTATGACCTTAAACCTGGTTGTGACGCACTGATAGGAATCACTTTTGGGTGCAGGAGTCTTGAAATGTGAGCTGTGGTGAGGTGATGATGACTGAGCCAGACCATAAGTCAGACACCTCAGTACTACATCAACACCCTCCAGATGTTGGACTGTGTTTTCTGGTGCTTTTTAGTGTTGCGTTGTACTGGAAAAGGATACTCTACTAGTAACAGTGACAATATGAAAATGTCACTGAGCAGAAGTGAAAGACTGGATTTCAGTCATGTTTATTACTATGTGTCATTGCAGTTTATACCTCTGCACAGAATCAACGCCGTTGGTCGCACATCCTGCACCGTACCCTGATGTGCACCTCCCTAGAAATTTAACTACATGTCGCGGTGATGCATACTCTCAGCAACTATGATTGGTCAGCTTTGTAGCATCGCATTTCCTCCTAGCATGTCTCTCAGCAGCCGGACAAGCACTACAAACTCCCCCTCCTTCTGCCTCAATCAGATCAATGGTCATACACACCATCTCCTCCAATGTCTCTCTGTTTTGCTTTGCAGTAATTTCAATCAAATTAACCGGTGTTCAACACTAATTAGTTCCAGCACCAGCTCCAACATGATCACTCAGTTTCAGTCGCCATTGTTTGAAGAACACTCCCCAAAACGATGAAGACACAACCTACCTGATGAATTATCATTTAATTTTCAAAGCTCCCAGTATGTAAAATAACTGTTTTCACAGGCTGAATAGTGCTCTGCATGACAAATAAAAGAGTTCCCTGTGGTGGAAATCTGAAATAAGAATCAAGACTCGGTCACCCCCGAAATGAGAACAAACCAGTCTCTTATACTGACGCAAATACAGACATGGGAGTATCGTCCCCTAGCTGGCAGCTGGTGGTGTCAGGATGCACAAGCAGGTAGCTGTAAGTTCTCAGGAGTCAAACCCCAATTAAAAGGGAAGATATGCAGAAATACAGTCCAGCTCTAACTGGAACAGTCAGTTCAGTATTAACTACAAAGGGGTTACATGAGGGTGCACATATGATGGATTAAGACAAGTTACAAATACAACCATACTAAAAATTTCCACTACATTCCCTTTTTAATAAAAAAATCTGTTATCAATAAATGAATGGATTTATCAGAATTTCCTGGAGCCCACGGTGATGTCTTCAGATATTTTTTTTTGTCTCACCAACAGTCTAAAAATCCAAAGATAATTATGATATAAAATTGTGAAAAGCAGCAAATCCTCACATTTTAGAAGCTGCATGTTAAAACATTTCTTCTTAATAAAATACTTAAATGATCAATTAGTTATCAGTAAATTATGAGACCATGTTTTTAGTGAACACCCCGTGTGTGTAAGTGTGTGTGTGCGTTCGTGTGTGCGCGTGCTTTGTTGTGCATGCACCAAATCTTTGGCGGTGCAAAGAGGTGATCTCACTGTGTCGTCACCACTCTGAGGTTATTTTCTGTCTCCGGGGTTACATCAGCAAGTGTGTGTGTGTGTGTGTGTGTGTGTGTGTGTGTGTGTGTGTGTGTGGGTGCCCCCCCCCCAGTCACTCCACAGCAGTTTCCATTCTAAATTTGGTGAGGCACTATCAGGACCCCTAGCAGCACATCCTCACCACCACCACCACAACACACGCTGTGCCCGCCCTCTGGAGGGCCGAGGCGGTCGGCTTCATTCATGACTCGGTCTGAGCGAAGCCGCCCAGGATCTTCCCGCGACTGTGAACTCAGGGTTCAGGAATCTAAGCTCCAGTTTCTGGTTTCCAGCTGGCACGCTCGCCAGGTGTTTGATCACCGCACTGCTGGTTACTGCAGGCTTAATGACGTAAAAAAAAAAACTGACCTCAGTACAGCTGGAGGGCCTGACTCGCTGTGTTTGTATGTGGATTTTATGGAACCAGTAGCTCTTATTCACAACTCTTTGCGGTTGCGGTTATGATTATGTGGTTTTCTTTTTTGTTCTACTGTACATGATGATAAGTCTAGCACGTCTGTGGCTGCTGTACGTCAAGAAGTAGAGACAGTTTTTTACAAGAGGCTGCACACATTTCCCTTTTTAATTTCTCCTTTCAAAGCCCTGTGCACAGGTCTCTTTACCTCACTCCCAACCCACTAATGCAACTGAAACACACCTCAGGATCAACCTCTGTACGATAACACTGACAACATTTGTGTCCCGAGAAGAAAACTGTAGCTTTTAATTTTTTATATTTTATTTATTATTCTGCATGAAACAAGACTCCATTCTTTTCTGCTTAGACTCTGCTGCCTTACAGTTCTCATAGCAGAAATGCTGCAGTATGCTTCACCAGGCTTTTTTTCCTAAAGTAATTCCAGTCATACAAAATAATAATGTCTATAGAGTGTGTATGTGTTTTTGATGAATTATTTAGTCTATAAAATGTCAGTTACAATACAATAAAAAAACCTGAAAGGATTCAGTTTATAATGAGAGATAAGAGAGGAGAAGGTGGACCTTATAACCTTGTAACATCGTTGTCTAATCGCTTCCCCACTAATGCTGTTTATATTTGAGATAATTTATATGCTGTGACTGCAGAGACTAAACACTGCCAGTGTTGGCAGATGTGAGCAGGCTCTCTCTGCAGTAGTCAGCTGCTCTTCTATAAAACCCAACAGTGCTGCAGCACAGACTGTCCCACTCTGCTGGGGTGACGTCAGCATCTAATTCAGGCCTGTAAATGGGCCAGTGAGGTGCTCCCCTTCCTCTCAGCACAGCAGCAGGAGAGGCAGGAGATTTCTGCAGCCCTCTGCTGCACACCTCATTACCACGTCTACCACTGTGAATTGTGATGAACGGAAAAGGAGGTTGTAAATGGCAGTAGAAGAGTCTTGTAAGGCAGGCAGGCAGGCAGGGCCACGCTGCAGTCCTGACAGACAGCAATGAGGGAACGTGCTGCCTTCGTATGTGAGCTCCAGAGCTGATGGCATCTTGTTGTGCAGGTGAAAACATGCCCAGAGGTGATGAGCTGGCTCGGTATTCTCAGGGGGAGAACTTGTCTAGCAGTTGATTTTTATTAGGCCCAGTTTCGGCCTGAACACCTGTTTCTCTCTGATGATCTAATCTGGAGCTCAGAGTGAAGAAAGGAATAAAAAATATATATTTTAGGTTCCTTCACAGGCTTGTAAATTAAAATTTTGACACCATAAAACTCCAGTTAAAATTCATGATCAGTTGTTCACATGTATGGGTTCCCTAAGCTGCAAAAGATTTGAAGCTTAGAGGCTTTAAACTCAACAAGCACAGTGACATCTGGTGGTCTGAAAAACTTGCAGCCTCCAACTGATCTGATAGTTTCAATCTCATGTGTCCAATAAAAGATATGATAATCTTGTTAAGGCAAGCTGCATAAAATGCACAGATGATTGTTCAATGTACGACAGTAAAATAAAAAGCAAATGTGTTGTGAAAATGAGAAACACGTCTTTGTGCTTCAGTATCTTCTGCTGAGTTTCATCAAAACATCATCTGACAACCGAGTTACTTCAGTGATAATGCACATGTTGAGATGCTTGAGTTTGTTTGATTTTGAGTATCTTTTGTTGGTGTTCATGTTGGCGGTCTCTGCTCTTATCGTATCACCAAAAGTCCTGGTTTGTTTGGATACCAAAAGCTTTTGTAATATTTTTCAATTTGGCTGTTTATTGTTGTTTCTGGGCCCAAATTTTAATCTGATTTCCTGTCTAATTTTCAGCCAGAGAGAATAGACCCCAGCGCATCCAGGCAAGGCTACGATGTCCGCTCAGATGTTTGGAGTTTGGGAATCACACTGGTGAGTCTTAATGCCGTCTTGACTCTGTTCGAGAGGGAAAAAAAAACAGGTTTTCAGTGAATGTGGGGAAATTATTCCACTCTCTATATAAATTGTAGTCCTAACTGTTCAGGTACCAGGTGGTAAACCACAGTGTAGTAGATGACAGTGTAAACCATTGCCACATTCAATAAATATATGACAATTACTTTGTGGAATAGAACATCTGCTCTTTTTCCCAGAAGCTTTACAATTTATTAAATAAAATTGTGTTGATTTTTTATGACGTTAGTGGAGGCCGTCTTTATTTCAGGTGAGGTAACAAGCCTCTGCTATGAAAACACTGCAGGAAAACTCTGTATATTAATTTCCTCTGGGTTTTCTAGTGTAATTTTACACCTGATTTATGTAGTTTTACATCATTACTCTGGGAAATCATCAGGAAGACACGCACATCCATAATTAAATCAGGTGCTGGGTAAGAATAAGTTAAACTGACAAAATGGAAAGAAAATACCTGCACATCAACATCTTGTTCTCTGTTCTTCTTTAATTCCGCGTGGACTTGACAACATTTCAACCACAAATGCTTTTCCTCAAGGTGAAGGTGTGGACAACTATGATGACACATCACGCCTCATTTTCAGATTAATTAAATTGGTTTAAAGTTAGCCTAGCCCTAACACTAAATTAAAACACGTTGCACCACACAAACTAGTTCTTGGTGTAACTGTTGTGCAACATTAGCTCGCTTATTTAGAGTGAAGAATAAAATTAATAAAATGGAATAAATCTTGTTTAATAATGATGTAAATCAAAATAACACAACATGCCTTAAACTAAAGTAACATCCAACCAAATTGGGACATGTAAAGACTGCTAACTCTGAAACACACTAACCTCTCCATGTATGCACATATAAATGAAACAAAGTTTACCTTTTAAAGTCCACTTAGAATGGTCCCCTGCCCCACACCCTGAAATGATGATGATTTTAAATATTTGCATTTGTAAATATTAAATGTTCAAATTTCTTCATTTTGTGCTTTTATAATGTATTTCAGTATGAGCTGGCCACAGGACGGTTTCCCTACCCAAAGTGGAACAGTGTGTTTGACCAGTTGACCCAGGTGGTGAGAGGAGACCCTCCACAGCTCAGCAACTCGGAGGAGAGGCGCTTCTCCCCCAAGTTCATCGCCTTTGTCAACGTGTGGTAAGGGAAGATTTCTATTGTCAGGAGATTGGTTCTACTGGAGGTTTTCTCTGGTGTCATTGAGTACAACCTCCAGCTGCTGCTTGCTTTGGTTCTGTCTCCCCCTGGTGGAAACTTGCCTGAAATGCATACTGCAATGTTTTAATACTTTTTTCCTCTTTTTTTCTTTTCCTCAAGCCTTACAAAGGATGAGTCGAAGAGGCCAAAGTACAAAGAGCTACTGGTGAGTTTGTGTTTAGTCGTCATGAAGGCTGCAGCCTATGGAAGCCCATTTCTGCCAGTAAAAGAAAACATTTAAATAAGATAATGATCATGTTAAATCAAAATTATGAGAAAACGTAGAAATTATGAGAAAAAAGATGGAATTACGAGATAATAATCATGAGAAAAAAGTCAAAATTTCAAAAGGAAGGCTTTAAAATGTAATAAACTGACTCAAAACCAGTCTTAAGCCTCTATTTTCTGATTTTTGGAGAGCATCCTTTCTGCTTTAGAGCTCAGATTATTTTGTAGGAGTTTGTATTAATAAATAATCATTTGTTTTTCCCTTTGCAGAAAGACCCGTTCATTCAGATGTACGAGGAGCGCTCGGTCGACGTAGCCGGTTACGTCTGCAGGCTCCTGGATCAGATGCCAGCATCCCCCAGCTCCCCTATGTATATGGACTGAAAGCAGCACAAAAACAAAAATACACCAATAAATATACACCAGTCTGCATCAACAAAGACAGTGAAAAAAAAAGACAACAAAGTAAAGAAAACAAATCCTCATGTAAATTTGCTTGGTCCCCTTATTGCAGTGTTAAAAGAGAATTGTAAAGCTTAAAAAAAAAACAAAAAAAAAACAAAAAACAAAACACCATTTGCAATAAAATTGGTGTTCATTTCAGTCATGTCTGTATAATATATAAACGTTAACACACTTCTGTTTCTCTCTTGTTCACAAACACACACTGACGCACAGTCACGTAAGTATAATAGCAGCTGAAATCAATCAATCATGGTCTTGACTCATCTTGATGAGGACTCATCTCAGTGATTAGTAGTGATTTAAAAAAAGAAAAAGAAAAAAAAAGTAAATAACCTGGAACTTGTATTTATAGAACCAAAATCATGTGGAGTATCTGATTGGAGATTCTTCAACATACTGGAATCATGCTCTTTGTGAATTGTCCCACCTCTTCCATGTACGTGAATGAAAGCATTGTGTTTGGTATGTTAATGGAACTTTGCTTCTCTGGGTATAAAGCAGTTTAAAAAGGTTAAAGTGTTGGTGGTCAGAATCATGTTATACCTGCAGTCCAGTTAGTGCTCACTGTGCAATGGACTATATGCTGATATATGAATAAAGAGAGAGAAAGAGAAGAGAAAAGTGTGTTGTCTTTTTTTGCCTCTTTGCTGGCGACTGCCAGGCTCAGGTGTTTTCAGGTTGGCTTTTTAGCCATTACTCAAGACTTCACGGCCATTATGGCAAAAATTCACACAAATTGTTAAAATTTTATATGACTGGATAAACAGGGATGTAACCTGAAACTAGTCTGAGTGGTGAAGGGATACAACCACAAGCCGGTAATTCTAGTTTTCTTAAATAACTGCAGTGATGCTGAGATTATATAGTCCTTTGAGGTCATGTCCTCTGTATTTTCCTTTTTACAAACCTCACACAGACATTGTGAGAACTTTACAGGTTTTCTCAGCATTTTTAGGATCATTGTACTTAAATTTTACTACTTTTAGACCAAACAATAACTAAACCAACAAAAGATTAGTCCTGTGTATTGATATTAGTGCCTAAAGGCAGTGGTAGAGGTTACTATACGTTTACTCAAATGTATTTTGTGTACAGATTTAAGAAGCTTATACTTAAACACCACCAATAAGACCATGTGTGGCCCCTGTATAACCCTCTGAAAGCAGCAGTGAGGCCACAGTCCCCCAGAAGTTTATTTCGAGGTTGTAATCACGAAGGTCACTGATGCAAAAAAGCAGCCACTGTGGAGCAAGTATGAGCATCATCCAAGGCAGATCGGAGGCGCTGTCTCCATCAACCTCTCTTCTTCTTATGTGCAGACTAAGCATAATGCTGCGACCGGGACTTCCGTCTATGATTACAAGTTATGTTTCAACAATAAACACATCTTTCTATTTATATTATAACATTTAAAATTAATTTACGCTCGCTGTTATTTTTTTCTGAAAGGGTATTTTGGGTTATTTGATCATTAAAACACTTTATAAGAGCGGCTGAACATGTGAAATATATTTTTTTTATATAGTACGTTTTATTTTGTAGTAGTTTGTTTATGTTCACAAGAAGTTCCGCCTCCCTCCCTCCATGAGCCGCTATGATTGGTCAACAGACCTGCTCAACAAGCCCACAAACCAATGAGGGACAAGATGTGGAAACGTCATCTTTAGCTGCCGGACGAAGTGTCACATGTGTCAACCAACCTCTGAGCTCCTGCCGGACATACAAACAGCGTCTTTTAGGTAATTAATGTATCAAAAAAACGTGTAGAAATGTATGTCCGAACGTCAACTGAGTGCTTTACGTGTGACTCATAGATTTTTGCTGTTTTAAATATCGGCTGACGTTTTTATTATGAATAGGGTGCATTTGAAGCTGAGGTGCTTTACGTTTCTGTTTGTTAAAGGCAGTATTCTTCCTGCGGCTCCACCGCCGCTCGCACGCTGCGATCCCCGCACTGTTTTCCAGTTTTTCCGAACAATGGCGACTTATAACAATAATAAAAACAACAACAACAATGGTGATAATAGCCCGGGGACGAGACAGCTGCTGGGTCCGAAGAAAGCCAAACAGAAGGAGCCACTGCGGAGACTGAAAACCAAGAACAAACGAGGAGAACTTCACGGACCATCCACAGTGTACCTGCAGGTGGTCGGTGCTGGGAGCAGAGATAATGCTGCGTCACTTTATGTCTTCTCCGAGTACAACAGGTACTGTTTATAGAAACATGTGCACGCCTCCTTAACCACCTGACCCACCTGTCACACCTTTGAGGTACAAACTGTGGAACAAATGTGAGGAACTTGTATTTGTAGATGCTCTGTAAAAGACTACACTGCCCAACAGCCATCTTCCAAGTGTTTTGAGAAGCTCTGGGTAGTTGTGACAGACATTTTCCACAATTTTCTTTTGTTTTGCAACTAGATCAATTAATGTATTGATCAAGAAAGTAATCAGCAGATTAATCCATAATGAAATAATCATTACTTGCAGCCTTATATTAAATAACTGTAAAATTTTGCTTACACATCAATGCATCAGAAATAAATGTCTAATTAGATAATGGCCAATATTATGCATTGAGTATGTTTACGTTTGGTACTGTAAGTTTCCTGATAGTAATTAACATACTTTTATTAGAGTAACATACCTGAGTAAATTCAGGACTTTTACTTTTTATGGAATAGTTTTACAGTGTGGTCACTTTTACTGAAGTAAAGTATCTGAGTACTTCTTCTGCCACTGCTTGTAAAGAGAAGAGGGTATAAACTGTTACAATTCTTAACACATAAACCAAAATAAACAGGTAAACCAATATGATCAGCTGATATCAGGATATCACAGATGCTGTATATGAGTTATAAAGTGTTGCAGATTAAATTAAAATGCTGTCTTTTAAAGAGAAGTGGCAGAAATTGACACTATTATTAAAGTATTAGCAATATAGTTATTAATTATTGATTGATTTGTTTAACTTTTCTATTTATCAATTAATGGGTCCAGAAAATGTCTGAAAATGGTAAAAAGAAAAAGTAAAAGCTCAGTCTTGTACCCCAATAATAGAGAAGTGATTGGCTAGATTTCTCTTTAGCTAAAACAAGTTATTTTTATTTATTTTTTTAATTTATCTATTCAATTAATCAATGAATCATTTAGTCTATAAAATGCAAAAAGATACTGAAAAATGGTCAAAATTCACCAGAGTCTTAGGTGACGTCTTCAAATGTCTTGTCTTGTGCAAGTCCAAAAGCTCAAACTCTCAAGTGGATCTTTCATGAATGCAGGGGTCCAAAAAACAGAGCAGGCTTAATTGATTGTCATATTTTAGAATTACATTAACATAATAATGACATAATAATATTACTGAACCTACAAATATCGCACAGTCCCTGATGGCCCAACGTGACACCACAGTAATATTGTCCACCAGTCATATTTGTTTCATCATCTGCACATAAAAAACCTTTCAACCTTCCCTCCTCTCTGCTGCAGGTACCTGTTCAACTGTGGTGAGGGAACACAGAGACTCATGCAGGAACACAAGTAAGATGATCTGTCCATCACGGTGTAACCACATTGTCATCATCTCGGTTGGTTTGATGGACAAGGAAAAACAAAGGGTTAATATGAAGGTGTTTTCCTTTGACAGACTGAAGGCTGCTCACCTGGACAACATCTTCCTGACCAGACTGAGCTGGGACAACGTGGGAGGTTTATCAGGTCAGTCACATCTGTCTGATCATTTGGAAGATTAAATAATCCATGTTATTGACTGCAGCGGTCCATGGTAACACTGTTTGCTTACACTGTATTGAAGCAGACAGACTCAGTCAGAGCGCAGCTGCTGAACATAGTGGAGCATTTAGCAGCTAAAGAGACAGATGTTTCCCTCAGAAGCTGGTGGAGACTAGACACCCAGCTAAAAGAAAGAGAGGGACCTCTGGACTGAGAGTCCTCAGGTGACACAAACATGACTCCAGCTGAATGATAATGTGGCCTGTAACTGCTGGAAGTTCATGTCAACCTTAAAGGTGGTGATACAAAATGTCTATGTCGTGTTCACAGCTGGTTTCTGCTGCCCCCAAGTGGCCAAAAATAAGCAGTTTACAGCAGGTTTAAAATGAAAACTGACAGTAGAAAGTTTTCATGAAATGGCCACAAATACTATCAACTTAGACGTGTACCAAACAACAAAATTAGTGCAGATATTGATTTGATACATTACATTAATAATTTAATATATTTAGAGAATGTGTCTGTTTTTAAATCATGATAACAAGAATCTTATTAAAAGTATAATATGAGACTTTGAAATGAAACAGTGGACCTTTACTTTTATTTAGACCACATACAGTAAAGCACATGAAACATTTATTAACATTTTTAACATGGCAGATTTATAGTATAAATAAAAAATAAAATGTATGTTAATGAGGGGGAAAAAACATATTAATAGATTTTAATCAGATACTCATTTATTGACATTGACAGTTGAATATTCAATGCCATGATACAGTGTGTTATTATATTCCCACATAAAGTGAAAGTAGCTACAAGGACAGCTTTATTTTTGCAGGTAGGGCCACAGCTATAGATGATTTTCTTGTCATATTCTCATCAGTTAAATCAATATCAGCAATTGAGGATATATATATTTTAAATGTATCCATGTCTGCTGTCTTTTCTGTAGGGATGATATTAACGTTGAAGGACACCGGTGTCCCTGAGTGTGTCCTCTCTGGACCTCCACAGCTGGTGAGAAACCGAATCACACAGTACAAACACACCTGCAGGAGTTTTACATGTGACACATGTTCACTTCACATCTGACTCTTCTTCTCTGCCTTGGTTTTTTTTTTTTTTGTTTGTTTTTTATCAAAGGACGACTACGTGAACGCCATCAAGTCATTTTCTGGACCACTGGAAGACATCAAGCTGTGTATGTTGACTCTGCTGAGCTGAATTAGATAACTGCACTAAATTGTTTATATTATATCAGAGTGATGTTTACTGTGTCGTGTTCTCCCAGCGGTTCGACCGTACACTGCAGAGACTTACACAGACGACACAATGGCAGTTTATCAAGTGCCAATATTTGGTGAGTTCAGATGTTGTGCTCATGAGTCTTCTCTGCTTCGCCTCGACTTCTCAAAGTGTTTTCATTCATCAGCTGACTCTTGTTCGATCTTCACTCCGTAGCCCAGTCGAGGGGTCACAGTAGGAAGCTCTCCCCCAGGTCAGGCAGCCCCTCTCGAAGGCCGGCTTCTCCAAAGAAATGTGACGGTCACCTCGACAGCTGCAGAGACAATCCAGGCAGTCCAGGTGAGTCCAGGAACCAACTGTCAGGTACACCTGGAGGCCACCTGTGGAGCTTTGGGAATTTGCACAAACTGAATTTGAAATCCTGATCAGAAGCTAGGTTGTTGTGTTTCCACCGTAGGAACTTGTTTTTGAGGAACTCGGTTCCCCTACCTGCCTTTCCACTGCAGCAACCAGGGTCTGAATTAACTTCCAGGGAGATAAACTGTTTTTGAGGGGGACCTTCAGAGGGAAACTGATCTGATCTAAATGTTTAAATGTCTAAATTTGTGCTTCTTTGTCCCATAAGGCCAAAACCTTTGTCCTAGTTTCATAAAGTCAAACTGATGTATTCATAAGAAGGCTGGCATTGAGTCTAAAATTGCTTGATTTCTGAGTGTGGTATTGAAGGTCACGGTTCCTTCACAATGGAACACAGTGGAAATTAAAGAGCCACTTACACCCGGAATAAAGTGGAATCGTGTCTCTTCATCATTATTTGTTTGTTGTAGGTGAAAGACGAACAGCAGCTAAAGACACGTCTCTGGTGGTCGCCTTTATCTGTAAGGTAGGAAAATATAACGTCATCCTGTGTGTGATGTACAAACTGAGGAACTTTGGTTCTGACTTTCTTCTTCTTCTTCTTTAAAATCTTTTACAGCTTCATCCCAGGAAGGGAAATTTCTTGGTGGCTCAAGCCCAGGAGCTCGGTCTGCCTGTGTGAGTGGATCTTTGCATCAAATAAAAGAAAAAACACCTGTTATTGGTGTTTTATTACAGTTAACATGAGGTCCAGTTGGTGACTCAGTGAGGTTGGATTGATTGAAATATTAACGCTGCATTGCACTCAATGCATGGTATGATGATTTCATCAACAGATCCATACAGAATCAATGTGTGTTAGTTTTTGTTATTATCATCAGTATAGGTTTGAGTGAGAGTGTTTCTGTGGAAATTAGTTATTACAACTTCAGTTAAATTGTATTGCATTGCAATCATGGCAATTATTATTATTATCATTATTATTATTATTAGTAGTAGTAGTAGTATTAGTAGTATGTTTATATGTTCTACCTCTGTATGTTTCATACTATTATTAAAGCCCTTATTTATTATTTCTATAAACCATCAATAATGGTTCTGATAATGCAGATAATGAGATTTCTTCTTTAAACTTTAATCTTGAAGATTTCAGTCCTGGTTGATTTGGCAACACCTGTAGTAACTCATGGTAATGGGAAATATGGTTTAATACAACAGGTCACAGGATTCTGGAGGCAGCAAAACAAAATATCATCGTTTTAATAAAGAAGTCAGGCAGTAATTGGCCTTTCCCCATCATTCTGTGAGCAACCGTGATCTGATTGGATGTTGCACACCGCCTGAGTGTGTGAACAGCTGGACACAGTGAGAGCAGTTAGTTACCTGGCTGAGGAGGTGGAGGTGTGCAGCCTGTCGCCTGCAGCTCTAAATCTACCAGCTCAGCGTGGCTCCTGTTCCACTTCTCCCTGCAATGTTTCAAACTGATCCGCTGTCAGGCGATACATTCTTTTTTAGATGCATTTTTGAAGAACAACAGTATTAAGTGCTGAGCTCACTGACAAACACATTGCATTTCCCGTGACTACTTCATAATAAAACTCAACTTGTGTTTCGCCAGTTAAATACTTTAAATGTGAAGGCAGAACAGCAGGAAATGTTCAGTTTGCATTCGCAGCAAACTATCGCAGACACTCAATTCAAACTGCACATACTGTAATAGTTTAAGCAGCGGGGCCTCATTTGTTGATAGATAGTGACTTAACAGACATTTATTTTAATGAAAATCTTTGAGACTGCCACAGAAAATTGCCTATTTTCTTGGACCAGCAGCACAGAATACAAATAGATTCAAAACCCTTATATTTGAGAATCAATCATTTGTTTCTTTGTTTAATAAATGAATTGAAGGATCAAAACGGTTATTTTTTGGTAGCCTGACTAATCACCTCAGCTCTACATTCATGTGTTTTAGCATTTTAAATCTATAGCTATCTATAACTAACTATTTAAAATCTTTTCTCCCACAGAGGCACAGCAGCCATCGGCCCGCTCATCTCAGCTCTGAAAGCTGGGAACAGCATCACGTTTCAAGGGAAAGAGGTGCAGTATGAAGATGGACTCTCTGATTCTGATACTGCTGCTCCCGACAGTATCGGTACCTGCTGACGGTTCTGCTGTTCTCTTGTAGATCCGGCCTGAGCAGGTTTGTACTCCCGCCGACCCGGGACCAGTGTTTGTTATTGTGGAGTGTCCGTCTGAGGAGTTTGTCGAAGCCGTTTGCACCAATCAGCAACTGAGAAGGTAAAACAGATCGTCTGAGCTGTACATGTTAAGAGCTCATTGTTTCTTTATCTGGATTACACTGAGCGTGTGTGAAAAGCTGTATCTCACGTCACTCTGTCGTCCCGTCTAGTCACCAAACGGGGGGGACAGAGGACCCGGCTGTGCTGGTGGTCCACATCACTCCAGAGTCTGTTCTGAAAACAGATCAATACAAAGAGTGGATGGAGAGGTTTGAGTTCTCCCACTTTGAAACCAGACTCCTGCTTCTTCTTCTTTTTTTTTTTTTTTTTTGACATTTACTTTGACAGAGTGATGCTGAGAGTTTTCTCTCTGTTTGTCTGTAGGTTTCCATCCACAACACAACACCTGATCCTCAACGAACAAGCCCAGACAGTCCACAACATCAGAAGTCACAAGATTCAAGCTCAGCTCAACATGATTCACCCCGAGATCTTTCCACAGCTCAAGTCTTACAAAACAAAGGTAACCCTGGAGCACTTTATTAGGAACACCACACTGACACTTGGTAGCTCCTCCCTCTGCTCTCAAACAGCCTCAGTTCTTCGTGTCATGGATTGAACAAGATGTTGGAAACTTTCCTCTGAGACTCTGCTCCATGTTGTCATGACTGCATCACGTAATTTCTGCAGATTTCTCACGTTCATGTTGTGACAACCTCCTGCTCTACCACATCCCATAGGTGTTCTGCTGGATTCAGATGAAACCAGTTTGACACGACTTTAGCTTCGTGACATGGAGCATTATCATGATGGAAGTAGCCATTAGAAGATGGTAAACTGTGGCTATAAAGAGAAGCACATGGTCAGCAACAACACTCAGATAGACTGTGACATTCAAACCATGATTGATTGCTGTTAAGGCCCAAAGTGCCCAGGTTGGGTCCATGGATTCATGCTGTTGATGCCAAATTGTAACTCTGCCTCATCAGAAATCCAAATCCATCAGACCTGGCTTTGAGTGGTTATCTGAGCTACTGCCAACCCGTCCGTTCTCCTCTGACCTCTCCCATCAACAAGGTGTTTCCTCCACACAGCTGCTGTGGAACTGGATGTTTTTTTGTTTTTTTGTTTTTGGCTTTGTTTTTGGCTCCAAGAAGTAAGAACTCTACAGACTGTTGTGGGTGAACATCCCAGGAGATCCTAAACAGTCACGGTCAAAGTCACTGAGATCACATCTTTCCACAGAGAACAAAGGGAGGCTCTCCCCAGTGTTAGTCTGGTGTTCCTAATAAAGTCCAGCGTATATATTTCTACTTTGCTTTAAAGGCAGAGTTCACAAAGTCATAAATCAGGTGTGGTACATGGCGAAAACATCAAAAACATTTTTTCCCTCAGGAGCCTCAGGCCGCTCTGCACGCCCCCAACGTCAGAGCCGAGTGTCTGCTCAAGTTCCAGCTCAGACCCGTAATGGAGTGGCAAAGGTTAGTTTGTCCTTCAATCCCCCCCAATTTACCCGACATTACTCTGCAGCTCCGAGCGCTGCGTTGTCACAGAAAACAATCTGGAGTGGACCATTACACTCAGCCTCTTTCTTCTTTTTTAAACTCGTCTTACAAGTGTCAGTGTGTTTTTTTTTTTTTTTCTCTCTCTGCACTGTTTCTGTCAAGTACTGTAGAGGCACGTCAAGGTCAGATGTGAAACGAATCCTTGTTTTCCACGCCTCGCGTTTTGTTTGCAGGCAGTGGTGTGTGTCTTCTTGACTCTGTATCTCATTCATTAGAGACGCCATCCCCTCCTGCAACGCCGAGGAGTTTGTGAAAGAAGCTTCGGAGGTCCCAAACTTTCTGGAACAAGTGGACGAGTGCAGGAGGATTTGCTCCACTGATGCAGCAGAGCTCTCCGGTCAGTTCTCCTCTGGAAAACACAGGAGGGGTACTTTTAGTTTTTAAGGCTGAGGAAAAAAGAGATTGCATTGAAGAGGATGCTCCTGCAATGATGTTTAATGTGGAAAAAAAAAAAATTCTTCCATTTTAAATCAAACTGCCCCTTTTTTTTCCTTTGCATTCTTAATGATTGTACAAGTTTTCATTCTGCAGGGCGAGGCGAAAAATACCCAGAGTTGGTTTTCCTGGGAACAGGATCAGCTCTTCCAATGAAGATCAGAAATGTCAGCGGCACTTTAGTTAATATCAGGTATGGATGTCTTGTTTTGTTCAGTTGTATTTAGTTAATTAGTATCGAGGTCCTGAAATGTGGACTATAATCCATGTTATATTTGGATTATCAAATGGCCATTTGCAACATGACTCATCCTTGAAATGGACTCAATCACTTCAGTTTACACTTCCAGCTCAAAACTTGACACAAAATGCAAGCTCCAATCTGTAAAAACATAATAGACACAGATTGAAAAGGAGCAGGGAGAAGACAGGCCTTTCTCTCTTCATCTGGAACCAGAAACAAACAAAAAGTGAAAGGTTGATAGTAAACTGCAGCGAGCCGTTCCCTCCGTTTTCTTGCGGCAGGAAAGCAAAAATATTATATACATAAATATTGCGAACATGTATTTCTTTAGAACAAAAAACTTTTCATACTAAATGACAGTTTCAGTCTTTACTGAAGCTTAACCTGAATTATAAAAATAATAGAAATAAATAAAAAAATAAAATGATAGAAACACCTTTCAGTTTAACACAATACAGTTCACAAACTACAGCCTACAAAATGACTGAAGTTAACACATCAACACTGCTCCAACAGTTTGAACAAAAACCTAAACCTAAAACATAATGAACTTCATGAAGGAGGATTTACTGCAGGACTGTTGCATTCGATTCTATTCGTTTTAGCTGTTAGCTGTTCCTAATAAACTGGTAAATTATTGTATTCTAAATGTTCTATGCATCGGATCAGCCTTACGTATATCGTATTATTTTAAACTTCGGGATCTTGACTTGAACTTAAAATGATGATTGGAGCAGTTATTCACCACAACATGGTGACTCTCCATCCAGGTCCAGACAAGTTTAAGAGTTTTTTCTTTTGTGAAACAGTGATCCCTGAATAAATACTGACATTTACACTGAGATTTCACCAGGAACCTGTTGTGTCTGGTGCTGTTAAATCTTGAGTCTCAAGTTCTTATTTCAGAAATGTAGCAGCCACAAGAGCTGACAAATAAAAAAAAAGTGCGCAATGAAAAGAAAAAAGCTGGAGTCCATTGTTAGTAGTTGTTGTGTCCTGTATGGATTTCATTCCTCTCTGGCCTGTTGTTAACGTGTGTGTGTACCTGTCTGTAGCCCGACTCAGTCGGTGCTGTTGGACTGCGGAGAGGGAACCTTCGGTCAGCTCTGCAGACACTACGGGGACGACGTGGATGACGCTCTCTCCAAGATATCGACCGTCTTCATCTCACACTTGCACGCTGACCATCACACAGTAAGCAGCTGTGCACCACGTTGAACTGACCATTAAAAACTAAACCTGCTCTACACAGCTACTAATCCTCATGTTCAATGCTTTTGTCTCAGGGGCTGCTGAATTTGCTGTACCAGAGGGAACGTGCAATGGTAAATAAAGAAAAATAATTGGCATTTTTAATATTAATACATTCTCTAAAAGTGACATCACTTATTTTACTATTTTACTGATGTTTTCAGATTTTTTTGCAATTAATGTATTAAACAGTCAATAGTCTTTGTTATTCCTCCTTTTTTTGTATGTATGAACAATCGAGATGATTACGTTTGTCTGACTTTGTCATATTTATCTTTCTAGACAACTTTAGGAAAGACGTTCAGCCCCATTTACCTGATTGCTCCAGGCCAGATCATGATGTGGCTCAACCAGTATCACAACCAGTGCGAGGAGATGCTGAACCATATCATGTATGTGGACACAGAGGCGTTGTCACATCACAACACAAACTTCAGTGTTACGCTCTCAGAATGTCAAAGAGTGTACACTCACTTCGGCAAAGGACAGTTCTGATGATAAACTGAGCCTAGTAACACATGTGTATCAAAGCCTGATGTTTCGTAGTCCTCTGCCGTAGAACTGCACTGTAAAACAATCAATGAGCCACACTGTTACACCGGGTGCTTCATCACCATTAATACACACTGTAGTTTTATTTTTTTATTTTTTATTTTTTAAAGTATATTTTTGGGCTTTTTATGCCTTTATTTGATAGCACAGTGGAGAGACAGGAAATGGGGAGGCAGAGAGAGGGGGGAATGACATGCAGTAAAGGGCCGTCGATGCGGGATTCGAACCGGGGCCGACTGCAGCGAGGGCTGTAGCCTCTACATATGGGGCGCCTGCTCAACCCACTGCGACACTCGACGCCCCCGCTGTAGTTTATTTTAACTCAGTCCCACACACACCAGCCTGCTGTAAATACTCACTAGAGCAATAAATCTGTATTAATCCGCCACTGAAAGTAGTCCCCAACAAATACACTGTTTCCTCTTGTTTGAGTAGCGTTGGATAAAAACTACAGATCCCAGCTGTTTGAGGAAATGACTAAGAAAACAACTGTATTTTGACCCGTTTGTCTTCAGTACGAAACAGTGGGTGTGGAGCTGCAACACATGAGTTGGGAAAGTCATTTTTGTATTTAATTTTCACTGATGAAAAAAATATAGAAATGATGATGATGCGATTTTTTTTTTTTTTAATTTTTGTACCAAACGAGTATGTTCCTTTATATCTGGAGAATATGATTTGCAGGCCTGGGTCTGTTGTGAAACATTTTATCTTTATCAAAGAAATCACAGCGCCTGTGATTTGGATATGGCATTTGGCCATTTTGTGATTAAGATTAATTGTGCAGCTCTACTTACGTCTTACATTTTTGGGACTTTTTGATCATCAAGCTCAAAGCGCAGTGGAGCGTGAGTCCAGCTTAGACTGGTGAAAGCTGAGCTTGATGTCTGATGTCTGGACAATCTGAGATGTCCTTCAGTGGCCACCGTACAGAGGTGTCCCCCTTTGATTTAGCTAACACGCTGTTTCCTTCTGCTTCTCTTTAAAAGTTTTTCATCCAGCCACCACTCCAGATGTGTAATGAGCCTTACAGCCTCACGGGGCCGTTAGGAAGACCGCAGACTTTTGGTATTGGTTTGTCATCATCTTTAACGTCCTCTGTTCTGCTTTTCAGTCTCGTCCCGAACATGTTTCTGAGTGATGAGGCTGAGCCGCCCACACAGTGGACACAGTCACTCATCAGAGCGCTGCTGGAGAAGAATGATCTGAAGAAGGTCTGCAGCTGTTGGAGCCTGACGTCTTTCAGTATTAAAGACTTTTTATAAGTTGCTCATCATTTTGTTTGTTTGCTTGTGCCTCAGTTCCAGACGTGCACAGTGCATCACTGTAAGAACGCCTTCGCCTGCAGCTTCACTCACCAGTCCGGCTGGAAACTGGCCTTCTCTGGTGACACCATGCCCTGTGATGGATTCGTACACATTGGTTTGTACCACTCACAGTGATAAGAGTCCATATTTCACTGAGGTGTATCTACACAGACGCACTGTCGGTAATAGCAAATTGAGCATGTTCTTTCAATATTTCAGAGATTCATATAAAGGTCATCTTAACCGTAGCTCGACTACACGGGTTGTTCTGAATAATTTATCCGATATTTCTTAATGCTTTCGATCACTCTCGCAGCTTCCAGGCTCTTCTAATGGTTCCTGCGGGATCCCACTTCATTGACTCCTCTTAAATTGCTTGACTGGATTCAGTCCAAGCAGAGCATCCACACAGACAGCGAGTATATCCCATGCCTGTTCATTATAGATGGCTCGGCTCAGCAGACGAACAGGGCGTGCCAGTTCTTGATTACGCCGACTACCTGATTGATTTCCTGCGGGACAGGAAGAGACTGTAAGTGCTCGTGTGTGATTCAAGCCTCTTTCTTCTGCAGGGAAGAACGCAACCTTACTAATACACGAGGCCACGCTGGAGGATGGGATGGAGGAGGAAGCTGTAGAGAAGAGGCACAGGTGAGTAAATGAATAAAATGGTAGAGAAAAGGAAGATTGCAGCAGTTAAAGCCCTGTGTCAGCCAACAAAAGAAACTTTATTGGCTCTTGGAGGTCGCAGTTATCCATTGAGTAGCTTGTTAAATTTCCTAACTCTCCACAGACAATTGCCATTGATTTTTGCAGCTTTTTATGGAGGACGAGTGAGCATCTGTCTTCACGAAAGCATCTTTTATATTTGTAGAAAAACAATATTCCCACGGAAACTTTCCCTCAGTGAAATACTGCTTCAGTGGGAAAGTAGCGTAACGTAAACATCTGACTTTACGCCTCTTGTTTTCTGACAGCACGACCTCCCAGGCCATCGGCATCGGCATGAAGATGAATGCCGACTTTATCATGCTGAACCACTTCAGCCAGCGCTACGCCAAGATCCCACTCTTCAGTGCGGACTTCACCGACAGAGTGGGAATATCGTTTGACCACATGAGAGTAAGTAGAACTGTGGACTCAGTAACTTCCCGTAACAGTGTTCGTTCATCCAGCAGTGATTGACAAATATAGTAAATAATAATAGTATATCTACACAAGTGTTTTACCAACACTTCTGCAAAGTACAAATTGTGATTAGGGAAATCCTTTTTCCAGCCTGTACAAGTACATTCAGATATACATTTTATGCATTGCATTGCTGCCACATAATGGCTAATTAGATAATGGCATGACTAAGCAGATGTACAGGTGTTCCTAATACAGTACCTGCTGAGTGTACTTTTCAATAGGTCAACACCACGACTGTTTCATGGAGTGGAGACTGAAATGAGTGTTGAAAACTCTTTATTATCTACAACTGGCTTCAACAGTTTTTTCAGATTCTCATAGTTTTGTTTTATTTATAGTTTGATCAGATATTTTTGGACCGAAAACAGGAAATGAGAAAACCTTACTTCAATAAAATGTGATCTGAAATCAGCAAAGTTGCAGAGTAAGTAATCCCAACTCAAGGTCCACTTATTAGCTTTCTTCGCACCCACTTGCTCACATGCCATAGAGATGGATCTGTTGACATGGTGAGCTCAGAAAGATGATTTTATCCTCAGGACGTGTAGAACTTTCCTCCTCTCGGCTTAAAAGTAGGTCTGCTGATGAAGCCTGTTGAAATAGTTTCACAATAAATGTGACATTTTGACTTTTCACAGTCTTAAAAGTTGTGTGAATCCCTTTCGAAATCTGAAAATTTAAGTCACTTTTGCTGTTAAAACTCTCAGAAATAAATATTTAATTTGAGATGATGCTGCATGTTGTGGTGTTTTCATGTCTGTCTGACTGGTTTCTCTGCTGTTGTGTTAAAAAGACCTGAAACTGGAACCTCGGACGGAAAAGTCTGAAAACAGTATGTTTACCTGAACAGCTGCATTCAGGACCTCCATATTGTTTTAGTTTTAGTTTCGATTCCTTTTAGATAAAAGGCTGAAAAGAAGTAGGTTGAGAGAAAAGACTCTGTCCTCTACCACAGTACCTGTGAGCCTCTCTCCTTCAGGAGTTAACATTCAGACCTGGTGCGGTCTCCTGACCATTTTCTCCATTTCCTCCTCTCTCAGGTTCGCTGTGGAGACTTTAAAATCCTCCCCAGACTCATTCCTGCACTGAAAACCCTCTTTGCTGAGGAGATTGGAGGGATGGAGGAGAGAAGAGAGAAGAGGGAGCTGAGACATCCGAGAGGAAGCAGCTCTGAGGGGAACAGCAAGAATAGGAGGACCGGAGCGGCGGCAATGGGCCGAGGTGCCAAACGAGACCAGGACGAGGCAGCGACGCACAATGTAGACACAAAGAGACAAAAAACCTCCTTCAGCAACCATTAAACCATGAGCTCAGAGAAAAATACTTTAATCTTCAGTTATTTTATTTAAATGAACATGAGTTTTATTTGCCTTGCGTGGTTTGATGGATGAATATGCATTTATATTTCTTGCTCTGGAGTGAACAATGCTGAGCTATGAATAGAGTTTTTGGTTTTTCATTAAACAGAATAAAGCAATACCACACCGCTGTAATGTCATACAGTGTCATAGAGCCACAGTTAGTTCAGACATGTCTAATAACAACAGGACACAGAAATGACTAAATGAAAGAAGGTTTTAGACATCAGAGATGTTTCAGCAGGTCTGAAAGATGTTCATGCTAACACCAGCACAGCTTGGAGTGATGGAACCTAGATATTCCTGTTATCGATACGAGCTACTTTGGCCTCTCTGCTAACTTGCTAGCTATTTTTCATACACTCAAATCGCTGGCAGGTGTGTCCTGTGTGACTTTGTTGGTGAACATGACAATATACTAAATTCCATACAATTCTATATAATCTGTAATCCTGTAACACTTTTACTTTAAGTCCTTCTGTTAATCATCTATAAGCAGTACATAAACATCTAATACATGCTTATTATAACAGATACAAGTTATTAGTGTTTTGTAACAGCTGTAATATGTCCTGTGGACACCTATATGTGTAGGCTACTGTATAAACATAACGAATGACAATATAGTTAAACACAACTGTAATAATATAAAATGTTTTCATAGAAGACATTTTTAATTGATTACAAATACTGTACATTGGTGAAAACTTAAAAATGTCCATATCTGTGTACAAACACAATACAGTATATTATAAACCCTTAATTAAATATTTATGATGTGATTTTAAATGTTAAATAAAGGGACTTAAAGTAAAGTGTTACAGCTGAGCTACAACCCCCTGGCACTTCTGGTTGGTAATCACTTACATTTGAAATGTATAAAAATGGAAGGAAGGCAGCAGAGACTCAGGAACACTGTGATGGTGAAAAGTTCCACTTCCGTCCACATGGGGGCTTCAGTGAGCCATCAGTGTTCAAACCAACCAGTTACTGAGGCCTGAAGTTTAAAAAAAAAAAAAAAATCAGCCATCATGGTAATACGCTCATGAGGAGTCATTTATTATCCCATGCCACCGGAGGGAGCGGTGGCTGCAGGAATCTCCTCTGCTCATAGCAACATGATAGGGTTCAGGTGTATCGTTAAAACAATGAGGAGATTCTGAGGATTTTGCCTCATTTGCTGAGGATGGGAAGCCTCTTAGACGTGGATTGGTTTCTATACGTATAGCCCTTTTGTATTTGACACATGACAGGTTTCATCCACATACAGTCTGCAGGTGTGAATGCACTTTGATTTCAGAGGCTTGACCTTTCAATTATAGGAGAGGAAGTAGCGCTTAGAGAAAACATTTATCACCGCCTTGTTTTCCGGCACGTCACTTGCATTTGGATTTTCAGCCCCCTGTTCAATGGTCAGCCTTGGTTCTCCTCTAATTCAAGGCCAAATGTTGAACTGACTGAGGGGCCCCCCCCCCCCCCCCTTCAGATAAGACAGGTGCCAGAACTCTGAAGTAAATGTGAGTTTTCAGAGATTAGTGGGCTGAGCGGTGGGCCGGCGATTAGCCTATTTTCTGGAGTGTGAAGCAGCGAGATGAAGATGCATTGCTCCTGAGCCTGGAGTCCATTTAGGGGGGCTCTTTGCTGCCGCCGAGGCCGCTTCTATCAGAGAAGGCATGGATGATAAGCAGGAAGGGAGCAGAAATGGGTTTTGACATACGCATTGCAGAGTCAGAATGGTGGATTGATAGACCTAATCATCACCTGACCAGCGGTGGACCGCTGCAAATGAATATTGAAGGCACAATTCAAATGTATTTATCACGCTGCATTTAAGGAAAACCACCCCAGGGTCCACTGGCCTGCTTTTTTTAAGTGTATTTTTGGGGTCAAGCATGCTAAGACTTAAAGTAAAGCATGGGTGTGTGTGTGTGTGTGTGTGTGTGTGTGTGTGTGTGTTTATGTTTATGTGTCTGTGTTGGTCCTGGAGACACCTACTGTAGCGGGAACTACCACAGAGGAGCTTTTGAGCACTTGGGCAGGTGCTTATGTCTGTGAACAGATTTCATCAACGCCACAAACGCAAAAATACAGTCACGAAACTTTACAGGTGTGAGACCCATAAGAACTGCGATGTAGTAATGACTACTGAGTACTCGGGACATCAACATGTGGATGGGCGTCATGGCTGGTGTGAACCCATTTCAAAATGGCCTCTAGATTGCAATTCTTGTGGATTTAGCCATAATTTCTATTGATTGTGCTAACACTGCTGTACAGACAAGAAAAGTGTTTATCCAGATGATCTAAACCACTTTATCTGGAGGTAAAAGGAGTCAAACCTGAACCAGAAAGTTGGTCTGCAACCTGTTATCATTTACAGCTTGTGTCATTAGTTAAATGTCTGCCTTGGTTGTCTCCTCTAACCGGGGGGATTGTTTTGAAACCTCCTCTCCTCCTCTGGTCGTCGGTCACCATGTTCCCAGATTTTAACACTTCACTTCATTATCGTCACTGACGAAGATCCAGATCATCAAGGCCTTTTTTTTTTTTCTCCCCCTTGTTAGTGTTGAGTCTGCTGGTGACTAATGAAGCCTTTTGGCATGAAAGGTTCCCCCTGCAATGGTGGCCATGTGAGACCAGAACTCAGATTGGGAGAAAGTGCCCACAGTTCTTCCTTCCCTGACTCATTAGTTGTTCCTTTGCCAATGATTTTGATCCGTCAGAAGTTTGTCCCGTGTATCTTCAGCGAGCCACAGACTTTACGTTGAATGCTTGAAGCTGTTTTTAACTGCAGCCCTGGATGGTCGACTACTTGCTTCACTGGATATTACAAAAATATTTGTTTCAATTTGTCTACAGGTTTTGAGGTATCTGTTTGCACCTCAGTGCAATGGAGATGAATGGAATTTTGTTTGTGGAACTAAAAAGTTTATTTAATTGAAAAAATTTCATCACCAATGTTTCTTCCCAGAAAATGTCCCAGTCACTCTGGATAAGCCAGTCAGTTGCTGGTTTGCACCGTTTTGTTCACTGGTAAAATGGACTATACATAACACTCTCAAAGTGCTTTACACTACAAGCCACATTCACCCATTAACACATGCATTCATACAGTGCTTTTCCCCGACACATATAGCACTTCTCTACCGTACAATTGGTGCGGCAATTTGGGGTTCAGTGCATGAAATGCAGACAGGAGGAGACAGGAATCAAACCATCGACTTTCTGATTGGCGGACGACCTGCTCTATTTCCTGAGCCACAGTTCAGTGCGGTACAAAACAAGACCCGGTGGTTCAGCAGCCACCTGTCTGCAGAGATGTCACATCATGATAGTTTGTGTGGATTTTGCAGTTTTTAACCAAGAATCAACATATTGTACATCACATCACAGCTAACCGACTATGAGTCTCTCTCCAACAAGCTACTGATTCAGTCAGTAACACGGATGATTCAGTCCTACATGTAGACGACTGAACGCATCTGTGTTTTTTTTTTTTATTAGTTCCACTGGTTTCTACTGTACTGGGTGGAGGCCATGGCTAGATATCAGTATAGGTGAATGAGAAGATATGACTTTTGGTTCACAGGCTGCTGAAACGTACGGTGGCTGAGAGGGTTCAACGCAATGCAACTTAGGAAAACATTAATTTGACAACACATGCTAAAAATAGCACAAACGACAAAGGAAGTGTTTCCAGGGGAACCCAAAAAAAGCGATGGACCTGGAACCTGGATGTGTTTTGTTGATTTACATGTTTCCAACATGTAACACAACATGTTTTCTTACATGTGGAAATATAAAACAACATTCACACGACATCAGGCGTCATACTGTTTCTTCTGTTGCAGATATTCGTGAATACGGTTTTGTCCCCCGAGGGATTCTTTTTAAAATTAAGGAAAGAAGAAACTTTCCTGCCCCCTTCTGTAGTTCTTACACTGAGGACCAAAAATAACTGCGGATGAGAGGGGAAGTCATTAAAATATAACATCATCAAACTAACAGGCACCTTCGTTATTCATGTTTGTCATTGTTTATTCGGTGTGGAATGAAGGCAGACAGATCTGAACAGAGCGGGACGCAACTAATCAGATACACCTCCTCCACCTGAATCCTCCGCTTCAATCCAAAGTCAATTATGCAGCCTGCTCGCCTCTCTTCACATTTTCTGCCTGGCTGCTGATTCAGAGAGCAGCCCCATTCTGCTCTGGCAGGAATCAAAGTGTGAGGTAATCTGAGGGGACTTGTGTGGAGAAAAAAAAAAAGAAAAAAAAAAAAAAGGAGGCACTGGGGCCCCGGAGCCTCACAGATTGGAGGTCACACTCATGGCCAGGCGCAGCACTGTCACACGGACAGGTCGGTAATTGTGGGCAGACGATCGCTCCCCGCTGATCTGACCGGCTATTCCTGCATTACTGTCCGTCAGCTGTCACCTCACATCTAGATCTTCATTCAGACCGCACAGGCACCTTTATCAATCGGCTGTAAAGCACTCTAAAGCCAAAGGGGACAAATCCAGAGCCCCCCCCCCCTCTGCACACAAGCATGAAAAAGACTGACAAAACTGAAACCAGAGATCCAAGGCAGACCTCTGATAACTTTTAGATACTCTGCAAATGGCTTTTCGAAGCAGCTTTTGTGCTGGGAAAGGAGAGGTGGTGCGACACAGGGCATTAATATTCCATGTAGTTCTGCCTGGGTTAGTCCCCCCCCCCCCCCGCCACTACCACCACCACCCACCTCCCTCCTCCTCAGCATGGCTGCTCTGCATTAAAAGAGAGGAACATCAGGAGGCCGGGAGGAAAACACTGGCACTCACCTGGCCCTGCATGTGAATAAAGTAAAGATCCTCCCTCAGCCAAGAAAACAAATCGGCCGCTCTGATATTCACAAGTGGCCGCCACACAAACCACCACACACCTGCTGGAGGGGGCTCTGAAAATCCTTGTTTTAAACGCGTTGAGCTGAATAAACTAACATTGATTTTTCATTTTTCTTCTGTTTGTTTTATTTTTTTTGATGATTCAGATAAAGACTCACAGAGGAGCCTGCAGTGAAAAGAGCAAAGAGATGCCTTACATGCATTATTCCTAACTTCTGAAATAAAGTTCCCATGAGAGTTTGTGTGGATCAGGGAGATTCTCCTCAAAATATCACTCAAGCTGAGGATTATGAAGCAGCTTTTTTTGGGTCAAGCTTTTTTTTTTTTTTTTGATGCTTTGTTCATGGAGGAAAACATCGTAGCTGCTGCTCCAGACTCGCTCAGTTTAGTGTCTGAGAGCTGGTGACTGACACGGATGTGGTTTGTAGCTTATGCTGTGGGGAATACTGATGAATTTCAGCTTAAAAAAAATGTCCTGCATCGTAGGACAGCGTGTAATATCGGAGAAAATGACAAAGAAGCGGATGTAACAGCCTCATACGCATCACCAAGGAGGTGGCATGAAGGTGAAGCACCGCTTTACGTTTCAAATGTTTGAAAAGATGACTGCTGCTTTTATTCTATGTGATACAAAAACAACATGTAAACTTTTAATTTGAAGATGCACTTTAACTTCTTTTAACTTAATGATGAAACCATCAGAGAGTACTCCTGCCCTGCAGATGGAGGAGAAGAGGCCACTCCTGTCAGGACAGGAATATTTAACAGGATATAAGTGATCATTACATTATATTATATTATATTATATTATATTATATTATATTATTGGCACTGAGCTGTTGAAAACCCCATTTTCAACAGATTTTACACCCCTCATTAACTCAGACTTTTATTTTAGTGGTTCCCAGTATTATTCGCTGCAGACTTTACAGCTCTGACATTTTCATTCCGTTAAAGCACATTAACTGATATAAAAATTAAAGTACATCACAACAAAAATCACACACATGACATAAATCTCTCTGATGATCCATTTATTGAACCACTGACACAATAATGAGTGTTGAACACTGACGTCTGTTTTAAAACTGTCTCTGACCTCTTGGCCACAGTCGTGCAGTAATTCATAAAAAGTGCTGTGAAATGTAATTTAAGCCTGAATCAGGCCACGATGACTCATTCCTATAACATGGCCGTTGTTGCAAGAAAACCTTGTAACTCCAATTTTGATTGTTTTCCTTTTTAATAATGCTCCTGTATTGGTATTTCTGAGCCTAAAATTGCAAAAATATCAAAATATACTTAAAGTACCAAAAGTAAAATCACTCATTATGCAGAAATGCCTATTTCAGAGTAATGTATCGTATATAATAGGATTATTGATGCGTTTTAATGTTGCAGCTGTTAGAGGCGGGCTGCTTTTACTTATTTTATATGCTGCTGGTAGCTTGTGAATTCTCTTCCTGGCTCAATAAAAATACATTGTAATTTATTTGTTGATCATATTTTATTTTATCAATCAGAATCTGCAAACTACTTAACGTTATCAGATAAATATCTTGTTGTAAAAAGATAATATTTGAAATATATAGTAGCAGAAATACTCAAGTAAAGCACCAGGACCTCAGAATTGTGGTCTGTATCATTTATAATGGATTATGTCTGTAGCAGTAAGTCTCACATCACTACAGTATTTTAAATGTGTATCTTAACCTTAACTGTTTGTCCCTGCAGCCAAGATTAAAAAGAGACAAATCCATGTGGACACAAAACAGCATTGAGTGTTTTTTTTTTGTTGTTTTTTTTTGTAGTTGGAATAATTGGGCAAAGTAATCTATCTGGAGAGCTCCTGCAGAGAGATGGACTGCAGGAAAATCAGTGAGGAATCAGGGGATCTGAGTGTTTGTGTATGTGTGAAGGTCGTAGCATCATGTGTGACAACTTCTTCACACCCTGTTGGCTTTGAGCTGAGCTGTATAGATATTCCACACTGGTGGGGTGAGGTGGGGGTGGGGTTTGGGGTGGTGGTGGGGGGGAATAGCAACTTTCCTACAAATGAGCTTTCGTGGCTGCCTGTAGAAACTTAAGGTGAATGTACTCTGAGCAATGCACAAAAGATGCATTTAGTTGCAAATCTCCCATTTGCTTTAGGACCCTTTCACAGCCTGGATGAAGACACTGCTGCACGCAGCTGCCAGCGCCTGACTGCCGACTGGCTTGTAGCAATTAACTGGGAGCATTGTGGATGTATGTCCATGAACTGAAATCAGACAGGAGTAGAATAATGGCAAAATTGCTCATCAAAACATTCAGTCATTCTACAGTGGATCCAGGTGTTCTGAACAGAGACGTCTAGCCCGTCCTTTTCCCGCACAGAATACATCTGCAGAGAGAAAAGCACGTCGTGTGAGAATGGAGCTTGTTCTGCAGCAGACGTGTTGATTTGGCTCAGCAGGAAGAGCGCAGGTGTAATTGATAAGTGTAACAATGACTGCATTTCATTTAGAGGGTATATAATTGTGCACGTTGGCTTTCCGAGATGACTGAAGCTGCAGTGGGATATGTGGGAAAATGCGGTGGCATGGAGGGGGTAAAAGCAAGAGGGGGCAGGGGATACTGTAGGGAGGGGTTTAGAAACGAACTGGGAAAAGTTATTATTGTAGTTTTTAATGTGAATCATACAGTGTTTGTCTGTGTCCCTGCACTCAGTACAGCCAAGCGGCATCCATTCCTGGAGTTATACAAGATGAATATGAACAAAAACAATCAGGCCCATCTCTCCTCTCAAACTCACTGGACACTGAGCTTTGACACGGGTTTCTACAATCAGGTTGGAGGAGGAGGAGGAGGTGACACAGGAGGCAAAGCTGTAAAGGCCCAACTCCAATCTGAAGACAATTCTCCTCAGATCCCATCAGTACAAACTCTTCCCATTATAAGGCAGAAAACACTATTTTGTGTTGGTGGTTTGCAGCTCTATGAGAACATAGAAAAGGATGAATGTTTGTATGTGCCTTTATTTTAGCTGACAAAGTGGCTCCACTGCAGATGCTAGAGACTCTTGGTCTCGTGTTACAGCTTCTCTGAAACACTTAAACTGTGTCCACAGATTCCCCAGCTGCTGCTCCAAATCACTTTCTTCTGCCATTCACTCTCTCTATTCAGCATTGTGGTTGCTTTCTCCTGGTGGATCTACTGTACCTGCATGTACAAGCTGCACTGCTCTCACTGATGTCATTAGTTCCACCTGTTCCTGCTATGATGAGGCAAGATGTCTCTTCCGTATACAACAGATAAGAACTTAAGAAAACTTAATAGCTGAAAATGTTTTAAAAAGTGTTATTTAAAAAGTTATTTGAAGTTTTGATCCATAAGAAGATATATTTGTGGTTTTAAGAACCAAAAACCATCTCAGCGTAGTTTTACATCTCTCTTAGGCTTCTCTCTGGAGCTCAACAGGTCAGTGAGCCAATCAGAAGAGAGGACGCTCTGAGCCTCTCTTCTGATTGGCTGACTGTTTTCTGAGTGATCCAAAAAAATATATATATCAGATTTCAGGTAAACACTCAGAGAAACCAAATCCTGCAAAGTTGGGTGGTGGGTCCAGGTGGGCGGGGATGGGGGCATGGCTGAGAGCGGTGACTGCTTTGCTGTGACATCACAAAGTTACAGAAGTCCTGACGGCTGGTTTTAAGGCTCAGTTTCTGAATACAGGCTGTGTGCATTTCTCTGTGAACTGAGCACTTTGATACTTTCACAGGATTAATATAGAACCTAGACCTGACCTATAATTAAAAAAGACATGGACATCTCGCGTTATACAATATGGGACCTTTAACAGTCTGTGCTGAAACATCAGTTTCAGTCTAAAGTGACCGTGTTAACCAATTTAACTCAAAAACTACTTGCCATTTTATTTATATTGCTATTTTGAGTGCGTTAAACATGCAGATCTCTTCAAGGACCCAGATGTTGCTCTCAAATGGTCAGAAAGTTGAGTGTAAAATGCTGGAAACTCAGCAGTTGCCATCTTGGCTTTGTGGCAGAAGGGGAGAGACCACCAACGTGTTTTTAAACTTGTGAAAATGACGATTGAGAAAGGAGGAGACGTCATCGGCGCAGATGGCGAAGAACACATACAGGATGAGCAGCTGGCGGATGTTGTGATCATCATTTCTGGTAAGTGCACAACAGGAGTGTTTGATTTGAGAGATTCCCACACTACATCAGTGAGTAGACGTAGTGTACACAGTGTACTACATGTCAGTGTACTAATAGAAGTATGTGAATTGAGACACAGCAATACATTTATGGAAGTTTTGAGTTAAAAAGAGATTTCCTGAGGGAAGATTAGAGCTAAACCAGGACTAAAGAAGGCGGAGAGTCCAGTCTGAAGCTGGTTTAAATCAAACTCTGTGAAACTTTAGGAGCTTTAAAGTGAGAAAATATAAAACCTTATATTTAACAACTTGGCGAACAACAAATTTTTGCCATCGGCGTTAAACAAGGTGAATTCTTAGTGACACATTTGTCACAACAGCGTCTGCTCGTTCATTGTGTGTTATTATCTTGACAAATGGCTGAACTGGTTTTCTGTTGTACTCATTAGGAAACACTTGAGTCTTGTGTTTTCTCAGATGATAATGAGGCATATGGGAGGAATTCTCTGTTTCTATGCCTCTGTATTCTGAGTAAGTAAAATGTGTAAGATCCAGTGTTGTACTGGAGGCTATATTAATGTCCCACCACACAATTTATGACGCAAACATCCGTGATGCTAAACACTGAGTAAACATGTAGAGAAGCTTGGACATTACAGGTGAATGAGTAACTAAAATGTGCTCATGTGTGTTGTGTTGCTCCTCAGCTCTAGTTCCTCATCCTCCCGTGTGCTATCGGCTTGTGAATCTGGGGACGTGCAGCCAATCACAGGCCATCTGGTGTTATTTACAGTATGTATGTACTGTGGCCTGTTTGTTCAGGAATGACTTGCTTGAATGTTGTTGTTGCCGTCGTTGGGTTAAGGTCAGAAAAGTGGTGAAGCTGTTAAATTTCAGTTAATTAGTTTCTCATTTCTGTCATGTTCTGCCCCTGGTTTTGACTGTTTTTTGACTTTTGGACATTTGTTCATTTCCTGTTTAATTTCAAAGTAGGTTTCCTTGTGTGTCCACTGTTGTTTTACTTCCTGTCTTTGTCTTGTGTTTTCCCTCCAATGTAATTGTTTGCCCTGCCCTAATGTGTTACACCTGTGTCTTGCTACCTGCTCCCCTTGTCTGTATTTAGCCTCTGTGATTGTCTAAATAGTTTGTCTGTTTTGCTAATGTTTGCCTTCGTGGAGTTTTCCTGATGTTTCTTGATGCCCCTGAGTTTTGCCCCCCATTTGGAGATTCTGAGTTTTGCTTTCTGGACAGTTTTTGTAAGTGATTTTGGTTATTCAATTCACTTTTGTTCTTGTCCACATTTGTGTCCTGAAATCACTAATCTTTGTCAAGAGCTGCAATTTTTCTTACTTTCCTTTTCCTGCTCTTTTTGTGTGTTGATAGGGAGAAGTTTGGGACTATAACTTCTCTTTTTGGGCAGTTTTAGTCACGGGAATTTATTTCTTATCAGTGTTTTAATATGCTGATCAAATTGTCTCCTCATATTCATTTCTCTTTTATACTGACTTGGGGTCTAACAGAACAGTAACACAAAGGCTTTAACCCATTCAGTAACTGATGAAACCAGTTTAGAGACAATTTTTACACGTACAAATAAAATAATATTTTTTTATTTTTTGATGGTCTGGTTTAGGGCCTTCACATGCAACATGAAAACACTCTAAAAATCACATATACTAATCTTAAGACGAGACCCCGCTGGTACCATCAGTGCCAACAGGCTAATGTAACCATTTTTCCTTCAGCACATTGTCAAAGACCTCCAGTTACCCCTGCTGGTCCGAATCCACACATCTCTTCATGTCAAATCTCAACATTTTCGAGCTCACTGGCCTCGAGTTTCCTCGCCCACCTCCGCAGCTTTGATTTCCCTGCAGACCAGCGTGCAGTCCTGCCGCAGTCATGCTTCAGACAGGCTTCCCTTGCTCTCCACGTCGCCTCGCACCTGTAATGGGAGGAGATCCGAGGGAGAACGAGGAAAAAAAAAAAAACCCATGCTTCATCATACTGTGTCCTTGTTGTTCTAAGTTGGAACATCTCTGAAATAAGAGGGCTGTGATCTTCAATTCCTCCGTTTTGATGAATCACAATGAAAAGCTGTCCTTCAGTAATAAAGCTCTCCAGATGAGGAATGGGAGAATTTCCCCCTTTTTCTGTCTCACAAATGCTAATCAGCGTTGAAGTGAGCAGCCGGTAAAGCCAGGGAGAGAAAGTGACAACATTTCTTTACTGCTGAGCAGAGAAGAAAAAAGGATAATCACACTCTGCAGAGGCTTCTGTGTGGAGATGCTGTGAGGAGATAAACACAGCCCCCTCGGGGGAAGGTAGGCAGACAAAGACAGATTTGTTTTATCTCCTTAAAACAGCGACATACGTGGAAAAAGGTTGATTTTAAGAATAAGTCCTGAGATAATTAAGGCCTCAGCCCCTTCCCACTGACAGGGTTTTAGATATCTGCTCTTTATAACGTCCTGAGTATTCACACACATAAATATTTCATTCCATTCATTGTGGAGTGGCGTGTCCACACATTCTGGATCAGTCTCTCCACTGCTGCACAAACACAACTGTGCTTAAAGGTGTTTGCAAATTTGATCTGACACACCATTTCAAAATAAAAGGCTGCGATTCGATGCTGTTGTCAGACAAAAAAGAGATTACTACAGGGCTTTAGAGACAACCAAAGAGCGTAATGATAAATGATCTCTCCCGTTTCACAGTGAAGTTTCTGAGGTTTTATCTTATGACCAAAAAGTTGAGACAGTACACGAGGATTGAGACACACGCACGCACACGCACACACACACACACACACACACACACACACACGCTTTATGTTATAGTAAAATTGTGACTGTAACATACTGATAAATTGCCTGGAAAATATTGATAATTTTTCCCTAGAGCATTAAAATTGGTCAGTTTTGGAACAGGAATGATGATACAACACCTTAGAATGTAAATAAAGATGGGAGTAGCCTTAGTAACATCACCAATAAGTTTCTGAAGAGCGGTTTTGAAGCTCAGAGTGGGCTGCTCCACCATCGCCATATTGGCAGTGCCTGACTGTATAACTCCCAGTTATGGGCAAAAAAAATGGGCAAAGAGGTGGGGCATGTGTTGAGCTGGGATTTCGGGCTGTGGGGATTGGAGCCAGCCTGAAGTGGTCATTGGAGGATCTGCAGTGTTTTTGGTACTTCTGTGTTTAGCTTCATTTTTTAGCCCCGGAGGTTGCTGCTTTTACGAGACATGCACCTTGAGTTGTCAAACAGTGACAGGAAATGTTGTTGTTCTGTAGCACAAATACCATTTTCAGAGCTCTTGTCACATTGTTTTTCTTTTTTTTTTTTTTAAAAAAAGGTCTTATACTGTATATTGTTTTGCAGTTAACACTCACTTTGTAAATACTCAAGATTGTATGTATGTGTGTCTTGTCCTCTGTGACCCTTTTCACCTCCCATACACACATACCAGAAGTTTTGTAGCATATAGTAAATTTAAACCAAGGACACAGCCGGGGATTTATGGAAAGACTGAGATTATATCACCACACTGTACGATGATAATAACCCTCCACCAATTCATCACCACAGCCAGGAACCCTTACCTCAGCTAAAGTCTCCATTCATTTCTCCTCAATAGAAACAGTCTCACATCCCGTCTCCCCCCTCCCCACACCCTCTGATTCTTCCTCATGATAAATGAAAACTTCCCCAGCTCAGAAACAATTGGCTTCCCTGTGGATCCGTTGTCTTTTCAGAAACATTTGACTGGTTTCATTCATTTTGTACTGTGAGCTGACATTTCTCATTCAGTAGACACAAACAGCAAGCTACGCTGTTTATATTCTCTTAAAAAAAAAAAAGAAAAGAAAAAGTGATCTGAATGCTGTTACCAGGGATTTGTCTTCTTCTCTTGTGCTTCTGTTTATATTGAGCTGGGTGGTGAGTGCAGATTTGTTCCATTCAGACGATGGACTTTAGAGAATAAGCAATAATTTCTCAGTGACTGAGCATTTTCTTGCAGAACAATGTGAGATATTGTATTGTCACATCCCAGCTCTGGGAGGGGAGGAGACCACATTAACTGAAAAATTTCAAATAAAACATAGGAAATGAAACATGTGAAGTATGAGTCAGTTTGCAGTAGATGGATGCATGAGAAAGTTTTCTTTTCATTATCTGGCTTCACTGAGACAACAACAATAGTCATGCTATGAGCGATCACTTGACGTTGGTTTTAAACTCAGTAAGTCAACCCAGGTTTTCCCTGAGTGTGTTCCCATAAGAGCGGCGGTGTTTGCAGCGTATGAATGAGGGTCGCTCATAAAAAAAACCAAACAAACCAAAAAAACAAGAAGGGTTTTTTTGCTGGTCTCCAAACACCCTCACGATCTGCACACCGAGCTCTTCAACGAATGATGATGCATTTTCCAATTGATTGGTCAGTAGCCGGGTGATTTTACACTTCTTATCGAGAACCTTGCAACATAAGTCAGCATGGCTATACACCCTGGTAAGATATCGTCAAAACCCTTAAACCTGGAGTTACCTGGCTAACCCCAAATCCTGCTTCATAGTACAAGCTTCAGGTGAGACACTGACTACCTTATCAAGCTGAGGATCAGCCAGCACAGGTGTCAACTATTCCACTGATGGTCTTCTTGCCTCTTAAGGAGAATGAGCACAGACAGGACCAGAACTGTGTCCCAAATGCAATATTAATGGCATCAGGTCTTTAGGTACGTCGTGCTTCCACGTCGGAAAAAGTGGCAAAATGAAATTGCCAAGTTTTTTTTGTTGTATTTTGACATGCAGATCATTTTGAATTTGAGATTAGAGTGTGTAAGATTTCTGCCTCTTGTCACAGCTCACAGGCAGGACTCAAAAGGCACAAATCAGATGATACACTTAGACAGCTCAGCTTTACTTGGTTCAATTCAAAGAAACAAGCAGAAGGTCGAGGGGTAAAGTCTGCTACCTGCTGCTGTTGGCAGCAGGTACAAAAGGCAAAAATCTAAAAAGGCACACAAGCACGGGGAGGTAATTTGACATGAAATGTCAGAAAGGTGCAGCATGATAGACAATCTGGCAAAGACTGAGGGGAGCTGGGTCGATTTAAGTGCTATGGGGCTGATTAGGGAATGGGAAACAGGCGGGCAGGTGAGTGTGGGCTGGTAGGCGTGGCAGGGTGTGAAATAACATGAAAGGGAAAACGAAAGGCAGGAATGAATGAGATGGTGATGAAAGGGAACCATGACTACATTGAAAGTGAATGTGGTATGGTGCTCACAGCATCTAAAAAGTGTGCAGTCTGTTTAATAATAGAAAAGGTCCCCGTTGTGCCGGCTGATCCACAGACCAAAGAAATGGTCTTTAAATTATGCAATTGGTATCTGAAATCCTGAGCAAGGAGGTGACGGTTTATAGGATCTATAGCGAGATCAGTGTGTTTGTGGATGTGTTTTGGGTTATATTTACTTATTTTCAGGGGTTTCTGCGTGTATAAGAGAAATGCATCAACACATAGCCAACAAGTGTGCCGGTTTTACACCAGGTGTACACATTGATACAACCTTTAGAGGTGCTCGATTCCATAAATTGGTTGATTTGGCTCTAATCTGCCAGGTGCTTCAGGGCCACCTCCAGCTCCAGTCGATAGAAAGAGTGAAGAAATCTTTGGTCCTCAGCACTGACTGGCAGCTGTATTTCAGCTGTGGGCACATAGCTGCAGGGTGGCTGCTTATTACACCTGCCTGCAGTATCTCTAAGTGCCCTGGAGCAAAATGACGAACTCCAAAAAGCGCTCTGTGCTCTGTCTTGACCCCCTTGAAGAAATCCATATGTATGAAATAGATAACCAGGGAAAAGGGAAAAACCACTTTACTGCCCAGTGCAGTTGGGTTAACAAGTTTCTCAGTGTGTTTGACACATTTGTAGAAACATTCATCAAGTCAAAAAAAAACGTAGGGCTCATTTTATTAACAATAAACCTCTCTGCTTTGCAACAGTTTCATTAAATAAAACATGTCAATCTCCTGCTATTAGGGACAACACGAGAGCCCATACTTTGGTACCAAGTTGATGCCAAAATTCTGAAAATGTGATGGTACTTGTTTTTCTACACTAGTTAAGGTATCTTAGATGTTGTAGGTACTAGAGATGTGATTCTTCCAGGACTGAGAGAGACGGAGAGCAGCACAATAACACTACAAGTGTTCTAGTCTGACATCAAACTTGATGAGAAGAAGAAGAAGGCAGGCAAAGTAAATAACAACACATGGAATGACAGCAGAAAGTGCAGGTGAAGCAGCGGGTCCGCGGCAACTTGTAGAAAAAAACCCCCCGCACACACACACACACACACACACACACAGAGACAAAGATATTTTCTACTTGATGTGGATCACCAGGGACAAGTTATAGACGACCAGAAGCCATAATGCAAACGCAGCTCAAAGACATCCAGATCTGTACGCAGAGTTCAGGCTGAGTGAGTTTCAGTTGTTCATTTTACATTAACAACATGTCGTCAACATGTTCACGTCCTGAAATGTTACTGTTTGTGACTCATGACATTTGCCATCTGTTGTAGCAACACTCACAACGCTCACCAAGGCCAATGTTAGCTTGTTCAGGCTAATGTAGTGACAGCTCATAACATTAGCAGGCTACAGTCATCATCTTTCAGTCTGTTAAAAATATAATGCTGACTTTTTAAATGAATATTTTCATGGCATGGGTCTGTCACCTTCCTGCTTGCACACTGACTATATGGAAGTGCATATGAAAGTCACAAAGCATTGACCCATCAACCCAGCCGGTTTCATCACTTGTTTGTCCCTACACTTCCAGGGCTGGTTTCACAAAGACAGACTTTGACTATGGTTTAGATATAACAAACAGTCAGACTTCACATAGATGTCTAAATTCATCTGCTGCACAGAGCAGTTTAGTTTTATCTTAAGCCGGACTGTGGTACAGTGAATTCCGTGAAAATTAAGATTTTTTTCAATATAAAAAAAATGGCTGACCGAGGAACTGCATCCAACCACTCCATCTGCCCAACAGAAAATGTTTGTCTTTTGGAAGAATTCAACGCTCTTGTTGCTCTCTCCGTAAGAGTGTTACACCACAAATTATGAGCCATGTTTGTCTGGTCAGCGCAGGTGTCTTTGATTGTTACCAGGGTAACACTGGTCTTATGCCTGAGTTAGCCTGGGTACTTATAAGGTGTCTAATGTTTCTGGTTTAAAACGAGTCAGTCTTTATTTTTGTGAAACAGTCTAACTCACATTAAATTACTCTATGAGCAAAAAATGAAGACTGGACCAACACTACAGACTAGTCTGGGCCCCGTTTTCATCTGTGCTACTTGCAGCACGCTTCTGTATTTAGTATTTACAGCACATGTGTTGTCAAATTGATGATGTTTTCTGAATTTGTTTGTGCTTTGTCTGCTTGCATGTGCTTTCTTAAGTTGCAGTGTGTTGAGCTCTCAGGGCCACAGTATAATAAAAAAAAACTCTCTAACCTTGTGGATGGAAGGAGCAGTCTGGAGCAGAGTACATCAGAGTATTGACATTCCACAGGTTGGTCGGTTTGTTCTTTCCTCACCACAGGCTATAAAAACAGTTTCATTGCATTTGATTAAAATCCTCCATTTCCTCTCTGCACAGCCCACAGAGTAAATATGATCATTCTGCTTCATCTGCCTTACAATCCAAATCGAATCGTACACCCTTAATCTTGCTGCACTCCCTCTTGTTGATGTTGTTGTTGGTGCGGCAATGGCCCTGAAGCGATATATTGCACATAATTTCACCACACAGCAGAAGCAGAATAAAAACCAGAAAAGGGAGACAAGATGGATGGACTGTCTGACTGACTGGCTCTTCCTCCTCTCTGCTACGTGACATGATCTTCTTTAAGTATGTTGTTTGCAGCTGCTGGCAACAAAATCTGACTCCTGCTGTTAAAATGGGGGGTTGGGGGTGGGGGGGGTTCAACAGTAGGGAGAGATTCACCTGCAGACGCAGTAGGTCATCCCGACACCTTCTCTAATCTGGACTTTATCTGCATGAAATCCTAACAACTGTAGATCTGATACACTTTCTTTTTTATTATGAATTATTTCCAGTCTTTTCCTCTGTGGAGGGAGACCTGGGGGACCCGAGCTTGTCCGAGCAGAGACATTCACCTCCCTCCAGTAGGCCTACATAGCCTGCAGTCGTTCTATTTATACTTCTGCGTGAGGAACCCTGGATAAGATCTTTAAATTTGATGTCACAGCAGTAAACTGGACTGACGGTTGTCCAGATCCTCCACCACACTGCCTTCACTTCACAAACAGGTGACTTCAGTGCTAGTGTTGCAGATTGATGCTAATTTGCTCAGAGTTTGAAACATTTGTATCCTGGGATCTGAACTCCTTTTTTCTCGTTAGCTCCTCTGTTGCTCTGCTTAGGTTTGGTAAAGACTTATAATGAGCTGAAATAGACACGTTCTGCACGTCTCAACACTCGAGCCTCTCACACACACACACACACACACACACACACACACACACACACACACACACACACACACACACACACAGAAGACACATGAAATGATTCATTTTGACAGGCCTCATCCCCAAAACACAAATCATTGATTATTGATTGAAAATTACAACAAATCTTGGCACTGCTTTTGCTCGACTGGCCGGGCTGCTTTTGAGGTGATCATATTAATAAGTTTAATCTTTATTTAATGTCTGTAGTTTTTTTTTTAAATGTCTCTAGTTTTTTTTTGATTGGACAAATAAACATTCATAAAATCATTTTTTAAAAATACCTAATGTCATGTCTTCAAAAAGTTTTTTTTCCCGACCAATGCTCCAAAACTAAAAGATGTTTTGACTTAAACTGCTTTTAATATAACAAATGTGGAATTTTGTCATGTGACTGAATTGACAGGTCAAGTGATGCTCTGGGATAAAAAGTTTTTTCAAACTACGTTGGTTAAATGAACTGACAAGCTCAAATTAATATCTTAACATGAAGTGTTGTGGACTGCTATGAGATTTTGTACAGACATTCATGGCTCTCAGATGATGAATCCTATCAATGATGAGCATTTCAGTTTGTCCAATACTTTGGTTTTTGACCAGATACCTACACAATTAATGGCATTCCCATCAGCCTCAGCTGTATTTTGTGTTTAGTTCTGGTATGTTAACATGAACATTACACCTGCTAATATGTTTTCATTTTAAAACAAATACAATCTCCATCCAGACGAGCGTTTTAGCTCCTTATCAGAAATAATCTCAGTCCATACTAACACGCCTGAAAACACACATAGCAGAAAGACAGCAGAAAATAAAATAAAATGCAGAATTTAACTGTACAACAGCTGCTGGCAATGAGAACAAGGCCTGCAAGGCTTGCAATTCGTTATCTATGTTGCATTCACCACTGGTAGTCGTGACTGATGAGACCAAATCATGGAGCATCATCGATTCTGAAAGTCTCTGTTTTTGCCTGTCCAGACTAAAATGCAACCCACAAAGTTTTCAAACAAGCGGCGTTTCCAAAAGTCTCTGTTTAAGGTGCTCAAAAACTCCGGAGTAGTGTGGACGTCAGGCTTAAACGTAGAAAAAAAAGTAAAATGTATTAGTGTGGGTGCAGCCTTTAGTTCCCCAGGTGATGCTGTATGTATGATTATATACATACAGCATAATGCCATGTGTTCTGCTGCACAGGGCCCTTGATTAAAATCACTGATTTGGCTGCTGCAGAGAGCACACAGATCAGAACGAGCGGGCGAAAGAACAACTTACACAGAAATCCACAGAGACAGACAACTGAAGTAAATCACCCCTGCTACAAATCTTTTCTCCTCGCCTCTCACAATCAACAGCTCGGCACACGCCGAGTATTGCCTGTCCAGTGTAATCACAGAGCTGTCTCAAAGCACAGGAAGCCTGGATGTGCACTGGAGGCTGAATATGACAGACAGACACATTCCAGATAAATTGCAACTGAGTTCAAACAGAAGGGAGTGGGGCCACAAAAAAAAAAAGAAAAAAGAATTTTAGCATTGAGCATCCCTGTGCAGTTAGTTGTGTGGCACCGAGAGATCTGTTTGGTCCTGAGGTAATGAGTCATGTTGAAAAATATTTAAACCCAATACTCTAGACTGACTGTTTTGTATGGCTGCACCCTTCCATCAATTATTCTAAATGCACATCCTTTTACGCTCTCTCCAGAATTCAGCCCGACATATTTGATATCTTTAGAAACTTTGGGATCTCCACTAGAATATCAAGTAAAGTTCTGTGGGTTTCAACAAAGTTTAGCTGCACAGCATGAGTCTGTACTGACTGGCCTTCTGGCGGGTGGAGATGTTAAAGGGGTTTGAACTGTAGGTCTAGGTCTGAGCAGAAAACATTCAGTCTGGGGAACTCTTGCTGCATCCAGCCCTCCAAAAATCCTAGTGCTAGTCATTTCTTTCCAGTTTTTTTTATTCATAAGTTGTGAATTCAAACTCAAAGGGTTTCAATGGCCCCTGTGGCTGAGAGGTTAAGATGCTGACCTTCAGTTTGGTTGGGGACCTTTGAGTCATCTCTCTCCTCATTTCCTTTCCTCTCTCTTCTGTAGCTGTCTAATAGAGGTGTAAAATACCCACTAAAATGACTATATATATATATATATATATATATAAAAATATTTTATATATATATAAAAAGACGAATAACTTACAGTTCTGCATACTTTTCTTACCAGGTGTGCAGAACATTATAGTGACCTACTCTATGTATACAGCGACTTATCAAAGGGAAGAAAGCAGAAAAATGAATCAATGTTGCTGCTGTTTCCAAGGTTACTTTTAGTCTAATAAGATGAATGCAATGCTTTCACTGTTTAAGGTGTTTGTGTACAGTTTTTAAATACACCTGACAACCAATCAGCAATAAGCGTTTTAGTTTACCACATGACTGTGCTAGATTCATTTAAAGGAATAATTCAACATTTATTTGCCTTGCTGAAATTTAGATGAGATGATCAATACCACTCTCATTTTTATTCCATACATACAAATTGACACACTTGTGGTTTTACTGGGAGAGTATTTCTTGGCTGGGTGCAGTGATCACACACACTGGTACGGGGCAGGAAACAGTCTAATAGAGTTGTAAAGTGGGAGGTGACGCAGGTTCTGTGTTTTTTCCCATTTCAATTTTTTCTCTAAATGATGTCTTCACCGTTACTCTCCTGTTCTCCTGGATGATGTAAAGGTCATAAGTTTACAATAAGACCACCGACTTTATTTGGTCATGTGTTATCCGTCGTTATGGCATGGTGGACGGCCTTAGATACTACAGTACCCATGAGCCTCAAGCTCTGGACAGGAAACCAGTGCAGAGGTGCAGATCAGAGCGGCAGCTGCTTTAAAGCACCGCTTCGTCGCAGTTGAACAGAATGCGACGCCACAGTTGCTGAATCACTGCTGAATTTCAAGCTGCAGATTGTTAAAATCAGCTCATTTCTCCCCCAAGGTTTTTGGCTTGTACCTTTGACTTTTCATCAAAGAGCCAGATAAGTCATTCTCCTGATTCTTAATTTTATTGACCATTTTAATCACTTTAGAATGCTCTACTTCATTTCACTTTTTCTCTCTTATTTCTGCCCCAATGCTGAAGAAACTTTAATTTGTTTTATATTGTTTGTCTCAATTTGATCTTGTCTTGTAAAACTTTATATTTTGAAAGGTACTATATACATAAAAAAGCCTATTATTATCATCATTATTATTATTATTATTATTATTATTATTATTGATGCAGCTGTTCTTTGTACTGATGATTCAACCAGGTGAGTTTCATACTGATCCAAGCATTTCCCTCTGTTTCCATCCAACCAGCTGCTGGCTGTAGATTCAGACTGCTATCAATCTTCTACTCTCAAAACAGCAAATAAGCATATTTTCCAAAATGCTTCTTCTTCTTCTTCTTGTTTGCGTTGCCTTTATTTGCTGCAAACTAAAGCCAGCCTGCTGTGGTCTTATTTGTTTGCCACATATGTGTGTATACTCTCAAATCAGAGACAACTTTGTGTTTCAGTCCCCCTGGGCAGAGCCAGCCAGACCTCTTATTGTAGTATGACTCACTCCACATTATACAGCGAGAGGCCAGAAAGAGCCGGGAAACTGTGCAGTAAAGTCTATTTGAAAGCTATTACTGACACTGCATCCCGCTCAGGAATATCATTTCCCATCCTCAATAAGTCCCTGTTTCTCTGGTGTCCTAATTTGTGGTGTGGGGATATTGCTTGTTTTCTCAGTATAATAGGCCACGCAGAGGAGTAATGGCCAGACTGCTGTATGGTTGCACTCTTTCTCTTCTCATCCTTCACTCATTACTCCTGCTCTGGTATGTGCAGCAGCAGCGAGGCCAGGTCTCACTTCATTGCAGGTCAAATGGCTGCTCGTCTCTCTCTCTCCCTCTCTGTCTCTTTCTCATCGTGGGAGTCGGGGATAGAGGGCGAATCTCCTGGGGAAACAGAATCTAGACCAAAGCCTTCCTGTGTGCCGGCCTCATAATTAAATTGGCAGATTAAACTCGCTCTTATTGTGGAGGATTTAATGAATATTCACCAGGCTTTGGATCGTCTGGGTGATGTGAGCTTTGCTTTAGTTATCACACTGACCCCATCAGACTTCAGCCCTCCCTGTGCTCATCAGCTCGGCACACTCTGAAGACCTTTTGACTTAATTGATCTGCACTGTAGTGACACTTTGGTTTTCACTAATGGATGGCTTTTTGAAGACCAATATCCAGTAACTTTTACTCAAAGGCGTCCGTGATTGATAATGAGTATTAAGTAGTAATTGCGATTGAACTCATCAATTTATTTTCTAGTGACACCAGGTTGGAAAAGTGACAAAATACTTGACTAAACTTGATAAAGACGATACTGTTTACCCCGGGCCAGTCCCATCATATCATTGCAGGAAGTTGGGTTGGGTCAACAAAGCGTGACCACGGCTCACCATCCTGTCTTGCACCAGCGCTGGTCTCTTTCAACCATGACAGCAACATTTCCCTCGTCTTTACCAAGCAGGTTTAGTTGCCTAAAAGGGAAGCAAATGTAACCATAGAAGTGGCATCAGGTGACGCTCATATGAGGCTACATCCACACTCATACGTTTAAGTTTGAAAACAGAGACAGAAACAGAGGCCTTTGGAAACTGTCATAGTCACCCACATTCACTATCTGATTGGGTCTTTCGCTGTGAACACACCTGCCCTGCGCGTGCATAGTGGCTGCCATCGCTCATGCCAGCTCTTTCTGTCTACATAGAGTTTTGCAGGCTACTTGTATGTTGGATTTCTCGTATTATAAATTAATTTGTTATTTATTTGTCTCCACATGCAGCTGCTAAAATAGTTAAAAAATATACTGATATTTTTTTATGTCTGCGTGATATTCAGCCTATAGACATTGAAGCTATAGTGAGATGTGATGTTGCTGGTATGATGTCAACATGACACCCCCCCCCCCCCCCCCCCCGCCACTGTATAGAGCACAACTTTGTTACACAGTACTACACAGAGCATATCAAACTGCTTCAAATTAAATCGCTTTTTTCTTCCTGGTACAGCATTCACATCTGCTCCTTGACCTGTGTTCTCCTTTGAGAAAAAGAACTCAGAAACCAAAACAAAAAGAAGAAATTTAATACTTTTATATGTTTTTGGTTCCGTGATGGTGCCACCTGTCTTTGCATTTACCCATCAGTTCCTCCAGAGTATCCCCAGGCCTTACTTCCAATTAAATCGACTCCTTTAGAACCATCTCTGCGTAAATGATGAGATAATGATGATGATATTCATAAAAATTAACAGGGCAAAAATGATCAGGATAATACAAAGTAGAAGTAAGAGGTGACATAGCACATGCAGACCAATTCATGCAGAGAAGCAAAATTGATAAAAATTAGTTTTAAAGCGAGTCACTGAGGAAATGAACGCTGCTCGGTCCCTGACAACAGACACACGGTCTCACTGTCAAAAGAGTTCTGCTGCACAATCTGAGGTCACAATAACCACCACCTGTGAACAACCACCCAGATGAGCTTTGTCGTGTTGAACAAGTGATCAAACAAACTTTTTCACCAGAGGGAAAAAAAAGCATGAATTTTTATTTTTCCAGTGTGAACACGGACTGAAAACCTGCTCAGAATCAGTATTTAGTCTGGACCTGGGAAACAGTCCTGCAGTGAAAATGGCCCAAAAAGTTATGCACTCTGTTAATGATCCATTAGAGTCAATGCAGGGCAGGTGAAGCACTTTTCATGGTAAATACACATTCAAACAGCCTGTGTTATAAGCATCCTCTCAGAGGTGGACAGCAGTGGTGGACTGATGCAGTACAGGGGCCTTTACAACAGCTCTGTTGACTATGGATGTTGGACAGAGGTAAAAGTGTGACAGGCAGGAGCATGTGTGCATGTGTGTGTGTGTGTGTGTGTGTGTGTATTACCTGCGAGCCCAGAGTAGCAGGAGGAGACGGAGGACAGGTGGAGGAGAGTTGGGGATATTTTTGAGACACTCCTTTCATGCCATTATCACTGTCATTTTGATGGTTAGGCATTCATTAGGCTTGTCCTGGCGCTGCCCTGAACCCTTCCACAGTGCCAGTTAATATGTAATGTGATTTCCACTGTGTGAATATGATTATGCTGTGACAGACAGTGGAGGGCAGGATGCAAGGGCAGGTGCAGACAAACAGGAAGGAGGTCATGCATAATGAGGAGTGGTCTCTCTGCCCGCCAAAGAGAACATCCACACTGACAGCAACAAGATCTGAGCAGTTCAGGCAAAAAACAAAAAAAACCCCCAAAAAACTACAAAACAAAAATGTTCCAGACGAGCCGGCGACTGCATCAGAGAAAAGCTGTGTGTGTCAACTGGTATCGCAGAGGAAAATGAAGCTTACAGCTGGATGTCGGGTCTGGTTTTGAGTGCTGCTGACGTGTAGCAGAGGCTCAGTGAGATAACTGCACCTCAGTTTAACAGACTCCAGAACGGAGGACTGCACACACACACACACACACACACACACACACACACACACACACCTGAGGTTGAAATATGCATCTCACTGCAGCATGAAAAGTTTCTCCTGCACAATTGATCAACTCGTTAGTACAAATTGGACCAACTGAACATGTTTGATTATTCATTCATCATATATATTTCACGGTTTTGCCTGATTGTACATCAGGGTCATTATAAACAAAAATGCAAGAGAAATATGTCCAGCTGCAAATGTGAGCAAACTCCAGAGAATGTAACACAGCACGGCATAAAAAAAAAACAACAGCCCTGAAGTTAGTTTTTAACACGATTATTTCAGCATCAAATACATGTGTCGAGATATTCTACCAGGAATCCAGAGTTTAATTCCCACTACATTTGCAAGCTTTTCTCCAGTTTTAGAAAACATCAACGAATTCGCCATTGCAAAGGTGCTATTTCCCTTTTAAAGTAAACTTAATAACAGTAACAAAGCTTGCTGTCAGTTCAGCAGGCAGAGCCCTGAAGTCCCGTTAATCGATGTGCAGCAAGCCGTTTGTATCCGTGCTCAGTATCAGTGGCTGAATGATGCATAATCTGTTTTGCTTTAGCACATTGGATGTAATTGTTTTGAGAAAGGAAGCCAGTTAATCAGCCCTAAATGAACTGAATATAAGCTGTAACTTATTGTTGATGTTCTTCTCTTTTTATTCAGTTTTATATTAAAGTGAAGAAAATAAATAAATCCTCACAACAGGTTGAAATTGTTTTAACCCATGCAGACACATATTTCCCTCATTTCCCTCAGTTGTGTCTCTTACAGTAACTGCGTTTGCTATCACGTCAAACATTCACTCCGTGTTTTTCGAGAATTAATTCATTCCTTGCTGTTGCTTTGTCCTCCAATGTTCAACTCTGTAATCGTTTGCTAAAAATGCTCAGTTCCTTGACGTAAATGTCTTTGATTAAATGCTGGGTTTGTAGCTTATTCTACAAGTCCGCCTGTTAAAAAAAAAAAAAAGAAAAAAAAAAGAGCCCGTGTGTGTGATGTTAAACAGGTCGTCCAGTGGATGCATGGGTCAACAAAACACGGGAGTTTCTCCCAGGAGACCATCACAACACTCTGACCTTAGTATTGTGCCTACACACCACACTGTAACAGCTCCACAACCTTAACCTCATGTTTAGCAGAAATTTTTATTTTTATTCATCTCCTATTACAAGTACAAATGACCTACTGTGTATTGTCAGTTTAGTTTTTTATTTTGGAGGCTTTGTTGGTTTTTTACTGTGCGTTTGCATCGGTGTGTTACAATTTTCCTACAGCTGCTTCACATCCCAAGTGATGCACCCACTTCTTGCTTGCTTGCGTGTCTATTTGTCACACTGACGCAGGCAGCCCACACCCTGATCCAGCGCTTACGAAACATGGTCAAATGATGCATCTCTCCATGGCAACCCAATACTGTAATAATCCCACTGACTGCCCCTGAGGAATGCAGAGCAAATTCATTGGCGGTCAAGGTGAGGCTCCCGTTCGATTGACCCAGAGAAGAGCTGCATTATTCTTCAAAAACAACATGTTGGCTGTTTCCTTGTTTGTGTGCAGCCGAAGTCGTGGGTTCGTACAGTATCATCTGGTCTTGTCCAAGCAGCAGAACATTAAAGAAAACCCAAAAGTTAGAGAATCGACTGTTCCCACATAAATCATAGTGTGTTATGAGTGGAAACAGCTCGGGCAAAGTTGAGCAACTGTGGTGAACACTGAGGAAAATAAATCATTTATCACCTAACTGCACCACTGAACCGTGCAGCGGTGAAATAGAGGAGGTGGGCCCGAGAGCGCTTTGTCACCGAGTCACAAAAACAACTCCAGTCTATCGGCGCTGGACTGATACTTACGAACCGTGAGCTGCAATTCAAATGAAGATTATGAGTCAGGGGGATGAAGGTGTGCGGGTGATGGAGGAGCTGACGGTACGTTGCCACAGCTGTCACTGTGATTTAAAGAACTGGTTGTTAGTTAATCAAAACACTTTCTGTACTCTTGCCTTGTGGAAGAAAATGATCATTAGTCCAAGTTAACACCTTAGTGGCACCATTAGTGCTCCTAAATTAGACCAATTTGCTGTGGTGAGCGGCAACACAGTGGAATTGGTTTCAATTAAGGCTGCCGAAGGTGTTAAAGTCATTTCTTGGAGCTCATCAATATGGAAACTAATTTCCTCTGTGGCTGATGACATACAATGAGCTTCTATTGTAATCTGTTCATTTTATAGGAGCAACAGAACATTGTGTAGACGCTGAAATCCAACATTTCACATGAATTTTAATCAGCATGAATTTGCTATTCTCTCTAACCTCTCCTCGCTCCCTCCTGAAGGGAAAAAAGAAAAAGAAAAACAGTGACAAGTCAGCAGCTTCCTTGGCCGTACGCGTTTCCCTCGAATATATCTGAGGGATCAGAAAGTGCAGCAGATTTATGGCTCCCTAGACTTGCGGTGACCAATCTGATTCAGCAGATAATTGCTGAGTATGAGCTGTTATCAACTGGACAACCAAGGTGCCTTGATTTATTACCCAGATTCTCAGGTTAACTTCATCAGGCGAGCTGTCAGAGCAAGAGGGGATGAGAGGAGGAGAACAAGGGAGTGGAGTCGAGAGCTGGTGGAACTGCAGCTAGGGGAGGGCGTTCAGCTCTCAGCGGTTGTATAGCTATTAATTATATGGACATGTGCCAGATTACATGAACAAAATGTTAAATTTCTATGTGACAACATGTCAGCAAATAAAAGTCTTCTCTTTGGGAAAATCTAAAAACAAATGGGTAAATAAACATAAAAAAGTGTAATAGTCTGATTCTAAAACCATTCACCAATCAGGAATGAAGGGAAACTGTTTAATCAGTTATCCTTCATTGTGTGATCTAGTAACACAGCATGTCCCTCATAAAGTCACTTTAAGTAAAACACATTTATTAGCATCAGAAGAAAAACAGTCATTCAACTGTAACACAAACAGCTCACAAAGCTTTTGACATTTATCCACTGAGCTGTTCACATAATGTGAGACAGTAAGATTTTAATTTACTTCACTTTTACAATGATGTTTTGAGTCTTATTTAACAAGGTGTGAGTTTAGGGTCTACGTGCCCTATAGGATAGTACAATGCACATTTTTATACTTTATATAAACATACATTTTTATACAGAAATACATGTGCAAGCATCTCTGCATGTTACTGTATTTATCAAAGTGTCCTGTATATAGTTAATTATTCTGACATTCTTCATACAGCTCCACTGATCTATATTCACATATTTCTTACCACATCTTTTTGCCTAGAATTGCTATTTTATAATTCTCCTTTTCTTTTAGGGTCCATGTATTTCTTTTCTCCTATTTTACGATTCTTGCGCTAGTTTGTGGAGGAGACCACTTTTACTGCACTCTGTACTGTGTACAATTATGTATGTGATTAATAAATCTTTAAAACTCTTGAATCTTAAAATATCTCAACTAGAAATCACTGAGAGAGTATTTACTGCAGCCAGAGCTGCTCAGTGTTTGAAATTTCTTATTTTTGTAGTAATCGAAATCCTCAGCTGAGACCTGTCAGAGAATAAAAATTCATTGGGATTTTGTTTTATGCGAGTGTAAATCTTTAAATATTCAGGGGGACTCATACACAAAATATTTGCAAATTGTGGAATACTGAGAACAAATTAATTTATTAGGGTCTATCAAATTAAACAAAAATTTAAAATGTAGATATTAGTTCCTCTGTGGTTTGTGAACTCCAAATTGAAACCAAATTCAACTAAGAATTTATTTATTTATTCTTTTTTATAATTCCTTGCTAACAGACATTCTGACTGAAATCCTAAATAAACAATTTGGTGTTAATGAGTTTAATTCTGAATGTTTATTTTGCTGGTTTGAGGAATGTCGACTACATGAAAGCTTGACAACAGAATGTATTTCCACACACAAGTAGTATTTTTGCAGTAAGAAACAAAGCTAAAGGGAACTGATGTTGTGTGGGAGTGAAATGACATCAACGGTCTTTTCAAGGACATCCCAAGGTAAGCAGGGAGCTCACACTCGGCTGTACATCACTTCTCCATTTGCCATAGGGCACAATGGAGTGCTCCCTCAATACTATTCTTCTCCTTCCACTGTGACGACAGGCGCTTTAAAATGCCACCCACAAGGGCCAAAAGATGATAGCTGAGATGTGATTGGCTCTGCCGGGCTGTCTGGTTGCTATGGAGAGGCTAGATTTATAAAAAAGCTGCTTTTCATACGTCTCGAGAGGATGTAATGACGCCTATATGGAAAGACTGGTAGGTGATTTGTCATATGTCTCTTAAATTAGAGGCAAATCAGATTAAAGTTTAATGACTTTTAATGATCACTGTGAGGAAAATGGGTCACTTCAGCTGCAAATAGTCATAAGATACAGCAAAGAAAAATAGGATATTAATAGCAAACAGAGCTCATGTTCTGCTAACATGTAATGCTGACAATAGAAATGCTTAAATCTATATGGAGAGGTTAGGGTTACTAGGGTAAGTATTCAAGCAGTGTGCAGAGAAATATCAACATTTACCCAGACAAAATATGATGATGTTCATTATGAAATAGGTTTATTAATATATATATATATATATATGAGAATAATTGAAAACAGTGACTATCATTCTTCAGTTTCAAATCTCAAAACCTTTACTAATAAAACCCAAACTGATAGCTTGATACTGGAAAGCATGAATAGAAAATTTTTATTTATTTATTTATTCATTCATTCATTCATTTTTGTGTTTTAGTTGAACTGACCCTTTAAACTAAGATGAGGCAGTCTGTGCATAGTGGCAGTGGACTGAGTTTTACCATAGATAAATACTGAGTTAGAAATCATATCAACAAAGTATCAAAAATGGTGTAATGAAGAGGGGTAATATTTGCCTAAATGCAACGTTGCTAGATATGATCCAAGGACAGAGAACACACTGTGTAAATAGTAAACTTTTCAGTGGCATTGTTGTCTCCAAGATGCAGCAACCAGGATCTGGAACAAGTTGATAGTGAGCATGATAACAGGTGCGGCAAAGTAAGAGCCAAATAAGACAAGGCAAAATACCTTTTTTTGGCATGCCACACTGTGTTGAATGGTTCTAATAAAACATCCATGTTATTCTAAACATTAAAGAACAACATAGTAGATTTACAGTATGGACAATCGGGATAACAAAATTATAGATCGTAAACATATAAGAATATAATTTAGGAGGATGTTAAGCAACTTCAAGGTGCTATCAACAGATAGAACCTGAGCCACACAACCTCCTCTCCACCATGACAAACACATTTAAGAGGCAAAACCAAACACACCATTCACATGCTTGAAGTTTGAATTTGGACTCAGTGGAGTCAGACAGTCTGATTGCAGTGGGGAGGTTGTTCCAGAGGTAGGGGGCATGATAAGAAAAGGCCCTGCAGCCTTTTAACTCAAGAAAAAGGAGCCCTGAACTCTGAGAGTGAAGTGCATGGGTGGAATGTAAGGTTTAAGGGGATCAGACAGGTATGAAGAGTCATGCCAATTTAGGATTTTGTATGTCATTAAAACACCTTGAAGTCTGATCTGACATGGATAGGGAAGGGAAGCTAAAATTAGTGTAATGTGGTCAAGTTTCTTGCTGCAGCATTCTGAACCATTTGAAGACTTCTAGTACGAGCACATGGTAGACCTGAAAACAAAAAGATCAAGTCTGCATGACACAAAGACAGGAATTAGGGTCTCAGCATGTGCTATAGACAGAGAAGACCATTTTGTAGCTTTATTATATTAATGAAACAAGATGGTAGGATCAAAAATAACACAAAACTTTAGATTATTGGGTGCTATACTATGAAAAATCACAAAGTTGTCAATAGTTACTGTCACTTGATCAAACTGGTATTTATGTTGTGTTGGGCCAATGACAGCCTCTCGCTTTTATCTGAATTTAGGAACCCTAAATTTTGTGACATCCAGAGTTTCAAGCTGACTAGCAAGCCTCTAATTTGATAATTTGAGTATCATCAGCGTAATAGTGGAAATTATTGCCATGACTGTGTATAATTTGGCCAAGAGGTGGAATGTATATAGAGAAAAGCAGAGGAACAAGAACAGAGCCCTGGGGTATTCCACATCTCACATGGGAAAATATTGATGTAGTATTATTGTAGGAAACACACTGTGTTCTTTCTGATAGGCTAAGTAAAACTTTAACCATGTGAGAGCCAGGCCAGAGACACCAAATTAGACTCAACTCATCATGAAAATAGGGACTGGAGATTGACTTGGGTTCATTTGTTGTGAGACTTGAAGGCAAAATGTATTTAGTTATAAAGCATATAATTGGGATTATGGTAGAATGAACCAAATAAATCAAAAAGTTTAATACTTTTGTTTTCCCTGTATGTGTTTGGGGGAGGTAGGTTGGGCTGTTTCAGTAAACTGGGCAGCATGGAGGAGGTACATGGAGGTTGAATCTGCAGAGCAAAAAAAGCTCTTCGAATCCAGTTGAACCACTGCTGTGCCATTGTTACTGTCAGCATCCAAAATACTTCCCTCTATAGCCCCAAAAAACTCCAACACAGCTCCATTTTTTACCATTTTACTGGGGAATGTAGAAACAGTTGTTCAGCTATGTTAATCGATCATCAACTTGATGGTGAAACTGTGATAAAATATGATGTATCAAAAGTAGCTTCACCACCTGGAAATAATACATTTTAAGAAACTTGACACAAGCTCTCACTGCACTGCACTCCTTTCACCTTGTAAAATCCATTTTAGTTGTTTATTATCTACCAATTAGAGAGTAAATGTTGACTAAGACACGAAGGCTGTAAATATGGACAGTGGTTCCATGCATGTGGAATTGATTTCCTGCTGTCAATTTCCAAAGGATAACAGTGAAGATGAATTATTCAGAAAGTTCACACCTCTCAATAGATGGCTGACCTTTAAGAAGGACTTTAACTGCACTTGTTAGCACCTGACTGATAAACTAGGGAACTTTTCACAGGGGCTCCAAAAAATTCATGGGGTGAAATGTCAAATATGAGAGACTATTTCTGAGGTGATTGTCCGTTCTTGTCTTCATACATTCGCTTTGGCAGGTTGTGTAAAACTCAATTTGCCATGAAAATTCACATCGCCATGAGAGACACATCGCATTAGATCCAACCGATTGTAAACTCATTACTCAGATGTAAATCGAGCCAAATGAAATGAATGTATCCTTTTGGTTCCGCCTCGTGATTCAGACCAGCAGAATATTTTGCACAAATGAAGCAGTGCTGTCATTTGTTTTTAGGCGTTTGAACATTGATCCAGTCGCAGAAACTCATCTACTTCAGGCGACTGTTCGCATAAATTACACTCACACTTTTAAAGTGTATACATGAAAACAAGCTCAGCACTTAAGTTAGACTCATCTGTGTGTTTTTACATCGAAGAGGCTTGTTGTTTTGTCCCATAAAATCTCCAGCAATGCCGATATGGATTTTATTGTTCAATAGCTCCTCCATTACGGCTCTTTCTAACACTATATAGCATAAAAGAAAAAAAAAGCTGTCTCTCTAGATAGCTTGAATTGCAATATTCCCACCATCAATCTGAAAGAGAATAAAACATTTGCTCGCTACACATGGTTCCCTTTCCAAGTATAATTCCCAGACTGCTGTATGTATAAATTTCAACAGCACCATCTTCCTTTCATGCATTTTTGAGGAGAGGAAAGGGATCCAAAGGCCAGTGACACTTTGATCATTCAGTGGTTTGTTTGTTTGTTTGTTTGCTTTTCTGAAGCCTGATTCTCTATTTTCCCTCTTTCACTTTGAATTGATAAACCATCTGCTCCCGTGACAGTTCAGAGCAGAGTGTCATCGACTGCAGCGCTCAGATTCTCGCAGATGCTGCTGTCAGACTGCCAGCCGGAGAGCCAGAGACATGTCCTACTGCACACTGTGTATGTGTGTGTGTGTGTGTGTGTGTGTGTGTGTGTGTGTGTGTGTCATTACGCACTCACTTGCAGTGGACTGGTGGATTGGCAGGATGCTACGGAGGCACAGCGTGAGGCAAAACACAGGACAAAGCCTGTGTTGGGGCAGCACTAAATGTAATAAAACACGTACGTATCATCCCCTTGGAATTATAAGATTCTATCTGGGTTCTGAGCAGTTTTGAGATATTGAGTGTCAGAGTTTTTACATTCCATAGAGCAGAACTGAAAGACCCTTTTTGTTTTCTAGATAAGAGAAATACGATTCAAAAATGTATACAACTTAAACAAAAACTTCACATAATGTTAAATAGGTTGCCACAAAATCAAAATATGTGAATAACTCAATTTTGACAAAAATGTCAGATAGAACCTTATAATTCCACAGGGACGATATAAGAACTTTTAAGAATGGTAGCCACATTGCTAAGGATTCTGCAGTAGCTCTTGCTTAATCCTTGTGCTTCTGTTGTTTGCCCCTCCCTTGTTTGTCCCGTTTGTCTCTCGGTTTGTGTTTCTCAGCCTCAGTATGGTGATCCAGTTTCCTCCTCTGCACACCTGCCGAATATCAACTCATCAACTCTACCTGAAGGCTGCTGTATCTGAACCCCGGTCCTTCATTCCACTCTTCACCATTTGTTCACTGCATCGCTTTGGTATTTAATGTTTGGCCAACTCTCCGAATTCCTAGAAATTTCCTGCTGTTGTGGGTTTTGATTCCTCTGTAATTCTTTTTACCTGTGCCTCTGGTCCATTGTTCCCTGAATACCTGGTTTGCCTGCTGTGCCTGCCCCACTCCACTAACAAAGATCAACTTCTCTCACAACTTTACAATAAACTGCCTCTGTTTGAGCTTTTTACCTTGCCTCTGAGTCTGACTTCTACATTTAGGTCCCAAACTATTTCATTGAACTTGACACACCCATGATTTTCCACTTTTCACTTCATTCTTCTATCTATGCAGCTGGAGATCTGGAGGCTCTATGAAAAAGAGTGAAGCAGTCCTTCACTAAATGGCTGTTGGAGGACTGCTTAGAAGAGGCTCAGTGAATTTTGATGTCCGATACCCAAAGTGAAGAGAAGACTCAAATGTTCCATGAAATACAGTTCATAAGTATCTGACCAAGAGACTGAGGGTGTTGGATGGCTGTTTTGAAATTTTGAGGTTGTGGCTTTAAAGCCTCGACTTTCAAAGGACGAATGCACAAGGTCTAAGGAACACTGCTCAACTGATCCTGATCAAATGGCTCAAGGGGAGGAAGAGGACTGCTGAGAAGTTTTTAGGTCAAGGGTTTGTTTTGATGCTCGCTAAATACTGAAGTACAATATCTAAAGGGAAGTGTCATAAGCTCCAAGAAATTAGGCTCAAGTGTGTCTCCCGAAACAGTCTAGGTGTTAGAGAAGCACTCTTGAGCTTTAAGGTCTTGAGGTCAATCCTCAGGCACTGTACTGAATGTTGATGTCCAACACCTAAAGAGAAAACTTAAAGGCCCTAACAAATATCATTCATGTCTCAGGCTGTTGGAGGAGTGCTTGGAAGTTTTGAGGATTTGTGTTTGACCCTTGATAAGTTCTTGAAGTCTACCACCCAGATGAAAGACTCAAATGCCCCAAGAAACACAGCTCAGAAGTGTCTGACACCAAATGCAGTGCAATGTATAATTGCAGATAGAGGCCAGGAGCTTCAGTTAATGTTCACATCAAATGGGGAAAAACATGATCTCAGTGACATGACTGTTGGAGCCAGATGGGCTGATTTGAGTTTTTCTGAAACTTCTGATCTCCTGGTATTTTCACATACAACAGTCTCTAGAGTTTTTAGTCAGAGTGGAGCCCAAAACAAAAAAAGATTCAGTGAGCAGCAGCTAAGTAACACGTCGACAGTCAACAACAGTCCATGGACCCAACTTGCCTTGTGTCAACAGTCCAGGCTGCTGCTGCTGGTGGTGTAACAGTGTGGGGAATGTTTCTTGGTTTGAATTCCACAGTCTCAGTATTGTTGCTGACCAGTGCTTCCCTTTATGGCCACAGTTAACCATCTTCTAATGGCTACTTCCATCATGTTAATGCTCTATGTCACAAAGCTAAAGTCGTCTCAAACTGGTTGCATCTGAATCCATTAGAACACCTTTGGGATTGGGTAGAGCAGGAGATTGGCAGCATGTGTGTGTATGTTATACACAGGTATATAAAACACAGGAATGTATGACATGTGATAAACAGAGAATGAACTCTTTTGTAGATCTTTTATGTAGGATACGCTTTTACTCACAAAGGTAATTCCTGAGATTTCAGAAATCTGCAACAGCCATAAAATAGGTCCAATAGAGGAAGAAATGTAACATATCATATCATAATGTATAGAACCAATGGCTGGAGCTACCAAAGTATGTGTTTTAATAAAGTTGTCATGAGTCAAACAGCCCCTGTGTTTGTCTTTTTTTAGGACAGAACCTCATGTTAAAAATGCCACTTTTTAATATATTGATTGTCCAATTAAACTTGTCAGCATCCCCTACTGGTCACTTGATGTTTTTTTAATTTGACTCAAGCTATAGTCTCCATCTTGTCAGTTCATTATACAGACTGACATGAAGAGGAGATTTTCAATAGAACAACAATATATTTTCATACCTCATGCAGCCCTGTCTTCGGTTTGGGAAATATAACTGCTGAGGGGAGAACTGGATTTCCAAAGCCCTTGTGCACATTACACCCTGTAGACATATACTGTAAAATATTCTATTAACAGTCGTGAAAGAGGCTGAAGACAAAATCCACAAAAAAGAGGGAAAATCACAGCCCTCAGCATTCCCCTTGTAGTGTAAATGACTTTTTGAAAAGCTGTTGAGATGCAACATGTGTGTTTGAAATGAGAAACCATTGTTTGGATGAAGGAGAGACAGACTTGCATGTTCCACCATGCTGCAAGCTACACTGTATGAGACAGTGTTAGAGTGAGGGTGGCTGCTGAAGCATGGGTTAAAGGTGCAATGTGTAAGAGCTGGCCAGAATTTTAGTTGAAAATGTAAAAAAAAAAAAATGAACCAACACCGTCAATAGTATGTGAAGGAGCGACAGTGATGATGTCATGACCAAGACCACCACCTATTGTATTGAAGAGATATCTACTGAAATGAGCATGCTAACCAACTAGCCGTGTCCTGGACCGTGTTGTAATACCACTTAGACACACTAGATGATGTGTGAGTCAGTGTAGCGTCTAGTTTGTCCTCAGTCCCACGGAGAAGAAGAGCTTCCTACTGAGCTTGCAGTTACGTTTGTTTCAGTGCTATCAAAAATTTTAACTAACTATAATAAATGAAAATATAAATAACAAATTATAAGGAACATGGGGAAAACAACAACATGATTAACTGGAGAGGGGCAAAGAGGTGAAATGTTGCCCCCTATGGAGGTGGATCAAGTAGCATGATCTCACACATTATACCTTTAAGTGAGAACATGTAAAACACAATAGCTGCACGGAGGGATCTGCATTTGCTCCATTATTCTACCGCTTTCCTTTGAAATTTGGCTGATGGACGATTGAGCAGGGCTTTGCTATTTTAAAGCCCAACTTGTGACACAAAGGAGCGATGTATGATAGCTGGTGAATGACATGGTTAATATGCACTCTGCATGGTCACCTTAAGTGGAGTGACTCATGCTGGAGGAACAAGGAGAAAAGATCGATCCAGCTTGCAGTATGTTTAAATATTCATGTCAATTCAGTTAAATACATGATGAGGAGAAGACTGTAGTACATACTGTAGCATGCAGAGAAATTAAAATGTTTAAGGTCACATGAGTATTGACTAAAGCGAAAATTCTCAACATGAAGTAGGTGTAGTGGAAACGAACGTCCATTTTAACCTTTCATTGAATCATTTAAAAATACATTTTTTACTTTATTTTTTTCTGATTTTATCTGATCATTTCTTATGGACGAGAGTTTCATCTTTTTTTCAATTAACCTGGACTGAAAATTGATTGATGACCAGTTTTTCCCTCCATATTTTAAATAAAAGTTTAAGACCAAAGCTCACTTTCTACTGAAAATGGTTTCGTTCAATCATTTTGTCTTGTGGACATGCACAGCGAGCCTTCACAGTAGCTATGATGCTGCATGGTGCAGTAAACAGGTGGGTGTGGGTTCTGAGTGAAGGTTCAGTATGATGAAGGAGGTTGCACTTCCGATAAGGAGATCTGGACATCTTGGGAACCACTTAATCTCCCAGGGACTACTTTAAAATGAACTGACAAGGCTTTTTACTCTCTTGTGCTATTTTCAGATACTGACATTAGCTGCACATACATAAAGATTTTATATTTTAGCAAATTAACATTTTGTTCTTTCAATATAATAGTGGATTAAAGGGGAACTCCAGGTATTACAGCATATGTGCAAAAAGTTCTATAATCTTTTTCGTGTCTTCAGAGGGAGCTGTGTGAAGTCAGTTGAGTCTGAAGACTACATCCGGCGGTGTGGAGTTAGAAGAAGAGAGATTAGCAGAGGCTAGCAGCTCGAGGCTACATTAGCCGCTACTAGCATAACACACCCGAATCTTGAACCAAATACTCAGCAGTTGCGTTTCATTATAGGTGATATATTCGCCAGGTTTTGACAAGGAAGAAAAACAGAACGTTATTGGAGTGCGTTAAATTAATGGAGTGCTGTTCTTTGAATTTTCTTTTTGGCCACATGAGGGCAGTGAAACAAACTGTAAGTACAGCTTTAACGGCATAAAGTAAATATGGTGAACATGTTAGTATGTTAAACAGTTACCTATTTATAGATCCAGCAGAAACTTTCATTTGAAATCATGCCAAAGAATGCCAGTTCAATATTCACTGTCCTTTTAGTTCTGTTTCTGTCATCACCGCCTGAAAAAAAACAATGTGGCTCCTAAACAGTGAAACATTTGACTTTCTTCATGAGCTACTTGCCATTTTTGCAGTTTGGTGCTGAGCAGGTAATGGTTTATCCAAACACGGTTGATGAGAACGCTGAGACTGAACCAAAACAGTTGCAGATCATAAAACAAAAACAATGAGCTAAAAAAAGGGTCTGGTGATATATTATACATATATAGATTTGTGCAGGTTTAAATACTCATATAGAACATTATTAGAAACAGGATGTTGTCACAGCATCAGTCTACAGACATCATCTGATTTTTGGCAATAAATTCAGGCAGGATTTCCTTGCTGGTAGAAAACTGTGCATCATCATGGATTCAATGTTAAAATGTTTCCAGTGTTAATCAATAAAGAAAACTGTGGAGAGTGAAGCAATAGTCAGCTTTATGTCTGTAAACAAGAAAATGTTGTGATAATGTATTGTGACAACTGTTGTCTAATTCGTGTTGCTTTTAATTCTGAAAAGACTAGTACATATTATTTATTTCCTTCAGTAAGGAGATATAAAGAGACTCTAGCGCAATCATCTATTTCCATAAAATATCCCCTTGTTGAGAGCAACATGAAGAGATGAGTGGTTCTCTCGCTTAGAAATGTCTGAGCATCATCATGAAGTGAAGACTCAGTGCTCTCAGTCATCTCGGTCTGTCAAGCAGAGCAGAACATCCCACCAGTCTCCACTGCTTACCTCTGAATTTTTGCATTTCTCTGCACGTCAGACAGTTGACTTATTTATGATTTTCTGGCTAAGGAGAGAGAAGAAAATGAGAGCCCACCTCCCTGAGGCTTAGATTTGCTCAAACCACAAAACAGTCTGAATGCCACTGTTGACAAGACTGTGCATTGGCCGCTCCTCATCTGCTTATTCAGTCCTCAGGTAAAACAGACTTCAGTACATCTGCATCCAGACCTGATCCAGACAGTCTGCAAAGGGCTTAGGCTTGGTGCACACTTGGTGCAATATTTGGTATAATATTTCAATATTTTCACATACCAGATGATTCAGTCATGACGCAGGACCACACACTTTTATGTTTATACTAAATGATTTCAGAGTGGCAGTTCCAGAAACTTCCAGAAAACGTGATCAAGCGTGATATCAGGGCAAAAGAACAACCACTCCTTCAACCTGAACAACCATGTAGGTCGTTTCTTTTAACCCTCTGATACGACCCATAGGAGTGTCTCCTGAAATAGCGTCCCTACGGCGGCAGCTGTACCAGACCTCGGTTGATATGGTTACAACAGTAAACATACTGACTGTGCCGAAAGTGGCATACCTACCTTCGTCGCCATGGTTACTATAATAATGGTCATGGCTTGGTTAGTTTTAGGTACAAAAACGACTTGGTTAGGTTTACAAAAAGATTGTGATTTGGGTTAAAATAAGTACTTTCTCAATATCATACAGTCTTTGTTGTCACAGTTACAATAATAATGTTGAACGCTCATGGATAATAGAAAAAACGTAAACTGCTACTTTGACATGGGAATCAAACACCACTCTCCTGTTTCATATTCATCCATCCACCACAACCTCCTCCTGTCATAGACTTTGTCTCTCTTTATACTACGTCACCGCACTTTTCCCTTTGACTGTCATAATTACTACGACCACTAGATGTCACCTAACAACAAAACATAACTATGGGTCATAATAACCTGCTGCACAGACGACCTATGGGCTCGTTTTTTACAGGTCATTCTCCAAAACACACATGGATGAGGACCGTCATCATCAGCTTGTCGCACTTGTGTGTGTGCTACATTTTTCACAGAAAAACAAAATACAAGAAAAAAGTGTGGATGAAGTCATGGCTGAAAACAAGGAATTAACATGGCTTATACATTTTGCAGCATGGGCTGGAGGTGCATTAAAAGTTAATAAATAAAGTAAAAAACGTTTTATTGTTAGTACGCAACATGTGACTGGTGACAATTCCCAATCAGATGACTCTAATTGGCTATATCATTATTCCATTCACAAACCGGGGAGACTGATCCAGTCTGTAACATTAAGATTATGTCTGTAAACCCTACACACTACAGGATCATTTGAGCAGATTAACAACCCAATGATTGTTGGGAATCAGACCTAAAATCTTCCCAGTTATCCTCTGGCGTGGGCCCAGCATTGAAGGAAATGTGGCGTTTTACAATTTAACCTGTTACTGATAATAACCATGGTTGTTGGTTAATTTCCCCAAGCACATATTTGTACTGTGTTTAAAAAAACGGACTCCTACCTACTTTCATCCCATTGCATTATCCATTTGCTGTAAACATAATGGAAAACACAGAGGTTTGAATATGAAACCACAGTATATTAATCCTCAGGGATTACACCTCTGAATAAAATACACCTGTAGGGTTAAACATGATAAAAATGACAAAAATAATAAACACCTAAACTATAGAAAATACTCTCATGACAGTTCTCGTTTAACAGTGACATTGCAATTACAATCGACTTTTGCCTAAAAAAAGACTTAATTACAAGATAATAATAAAACTAATCAAATATCCCAAAAGTGCACTTCTGTTCTGAATGTGAGCACGCTCTTCGCTATCAACACTTTTAATTCACCCACAGGATTTTAGAAACATAGTGAATATGATGGAATATATCTGGTAAAATGTTCCCATGTAGCTCCAGCAACCATTTTCTACCTTGGCCTACCTGGAGCAGAGATTGCAGAGGCTGATTTGAGCAAAATTAGCCCAAATCTCTATTGGTAGATTTCAATTATCATGATACAGTTTTTCCCTGCTGGTTAAAAACAAGAATAATTGAAACATTTAAGTAAGAAATGCAGTCTGAATGAAGCTTGTGGAACAGACGCTTCCTACCATAATCTCTAATCACAGTCATTTCCATTACAAACAACATTAAACCAGCTGATAGATTTCCACATTGCTGAATAATTTGGAACCTGCTTCTGTGAAAGTTCTGAGGGAAAAAGAAGATGATTCATTACAGCGAAACAGGTTGGAGTCGATCACCTGAGGAGGCAGACTTGGCTAAAAGGTCTGTGGTTATGCTTTTAGAAAACAGCTCTGGTTTTCCTGCACTTAACCTTTATCCAAAAATTATTTCTGAGCTACCTGAAAATGGGGAAATCTGCGATTTTGACATCCCATTAACCCAGTGTAGTGGACATCAGCTATGTTGCTATGTTGTACAGAACAGGTTCATGGTCAGCTTCTTAGCCTCTAAGCGAAGGGACGCCCCAAAGAGGATTTCTTTACCCCCTGGCCTTACATCTGGCTCTTTAATAACGCACAAGCCACTTCTGTTACGTTCCAAACAATACATCACTTCCTTTAGGCAAAGATTTGGTGATATCAGTAGACCAACAAGTCCTTGATCATGTATGTTGTTTGTCCCTACTCTCTGACATGATCCATAGAAGTGTCTCCTGAACCAGCCCCTCTACCAGCAGCAGATAAAAAATATAAAAAATCACAGCTGAAAAATAATGAACCCTTTTATGTTGTGATATGTGGTAAATGTTTGGTTAAGTTTAGGCACAAAAACATCTTGGTCAGGTTTAGCGAAAGGTTGTGGTTTGGGTTAAAATATGTACTTCGTGAAGGTTAGAGGAAATTCGTCATGGTTTGGTCATGCTTTAAGGACACAATGTTGACTATCAGTTTGAAAGTCTGATGTCCACCATGACATCCTCCCTCCGCAGAATTTAGGGACATAAAGCAGCGACCGTTGAAGGGACGGCTACAGCATGACACAATGACGCACGGATAGAATCTACGTCATGCTGTAGCCGTCCCTTCAACTGCTTTAAGTCACTTTTGTTGCGTTATAACAGCTGTGGCCACGGCAACGGCGTTACCACTTCAATTTAAATGTGTTGTTCTGGGGCATTAGCTAGATGCTAGACACTAGATGTCACTTAACAAAACATAATAGGTCGTAATAAGCTGCTTGTACAAACAACCTCGAGTAGCCAGTGTAAGAATTTTGTGGAAGACATGATGTTTCCATACTGTCTAACCCCACTGAGGGATGTTCCAGCATCTGATAGTTTCTGGTGGTGAATGCAGGTTTCCATACCCCGCCTTTTTTGAGCTGGCACGTCCTGAGGTGGGGCACATTCAGTATCGGACATCAGGATCAGAACTTATTTGATCGTCCCTGTTGTTTTTAAACTATGAAGCGACGAAAGGACATTACAACACAATGACTTCATCACTAAGAGTAAATTCACCCTTCGAGATCGCAGCCGATATCTTTTAATCCATCAACAGAAAGGGGGGACACATGGCGGGAAGCGTTTTCATTTTAGATAGTCATCTTCTCTCTATTTAAAGTGACCAAAGACTGTCACCCTCATTCTGCAGCTGTCATCTGTCAAACACCTCCTCCACACCCTCTCCACTGACATCGGCCCCCGCGGAGAGTGAGAGATGGGTGATGATGTTGTGCAGAGTAAGGCGTGGGGGGATGGGGGTGGGGTTAGAACACAACACTTGCAGTCTGGAGGATATTGTGTAGCACCATTATGTGCCTTTGATCACTTTGCTTATATCCCTGTTGGGATTCAGGTAGAATGAAGAATGTGTAACCAGATGTTGTGAACACGTCCTTCTGACTTTTGGTGATACGGTTTATCTCCTATATTGTATACAAAATATTTTAGTCATCAACCTGTCAGTACCTTGTGTTTCCACCACAGTATTTATTCCTTTCTTTTTTTTTTTTTTCTTCCTGGAGGAGTCTGTTGAGCGGCCCCGTCAAATCCTGCTCCCCTCCCCAGAGGACACTCGGGTGCTGGCGTGTTGACAAGAGCAGCTGCCTCAGTCAACCCTGTGCGCTGATAAGAAGCAGCACATCTAAAGACTGAATAATGGCCTGCTGTCCTCACGCCTGCAGATCACTCCCATGCTGCAGGACAGCAGGGGACAGGCAATCAGAGCTCAATCTCCGGGCATCGGCAAGAGGAGAAAAAAAAAAAAAAAATCAAAAAGCAGTCAGCAGGAGACAGGAGGATGACGTGTTTACATTGACATGTGCACAACTGCGATACACTTCCGCACATGTACAATTATGTACACACACATCTTTATATATACTGTATATACAGCTGTGGAGCATCTTGGATATGAGCTACTGTAGTTTTCTCATGAGTATTGACAAGTCTCCATCCATGAACTGCACATGTGAATCTCCAGTGAATTCTCACGGGCTGTAGTCCATGATCGAACCTGTACGTTTTGTCTTGTTGCACTTTCAGCGCTTTTAAATGCACCTGTATCGAAGCATTACTTTTTCCCTCCTTCGGCAAGAAAGTGTAAATCCCTTATCTCTGTCCTTCAAATGTCTTGTAAACAGGATTTGATGGACTCGGTAGATTTATACTAGGTTGGTTTTTTTTTTTTTTTTTTAACAGCATTGCACAGAGTTACACGGACTTGGATGGCTCCCTCAATTTCACTGGCACCATTCAGTTTTAAATGCATTAACATTTTTTGTTCCTTATACATGAAATGCACTTTATAGCTTCCTTTGTATATAAAAAGCTTTTGTTTTTCGGCTCCTTCTGATTGGAAGAGTTTTTTTTATCTGTTTTTTGCAGTAATGCCATCACTGTTCTTTTATGTTCTTTATTCCTAGATGGACCTTTCTATTCTCTTTTTGTTTGGGTTTAGTCTAAGGTTGTAACTCTTGTACTGTTCTGCTTTCCATTTCTTTGATGAGGGTTTGATGATACATCTCAAGGGGTTTATCCTGATCTAACAGATCAAACTTTTTGTCTTGATGGACTATAGCTGTCTGGTCCAGGAAGTGTTGCCAGCACAGATGAGCATCGCTCCCCCTGCCCATCTGAAGATTGAACTTCTCTCTGAAACTCAGTCTCTGCACCAACACACTTGGCGACTGTTTCGTCTGCAAATTATCAGAGGATGACAGCTTTATAATTCTGCAGGGATGACAAGATTATGCCTCCCAATCTAAGTTACAGCTGGTGTGAATATGTTTGTACCACAGCTATTCTCTACTACAGTGTTTCAGTTTTCTGCAGTGCAAAGATTTTGGGTTCGTTTATTCTGCTTTAGTGGGAAATCTAAGATGTAGCTGACATTATGTAGAGTTACAGTGACAAAAGATAACAGTTGTAGCTTTTGTTGCTACCTGTGTCCTATTTAAAAGATGTTTAAAGATAATATCTGTTTGGTTTTGACTATTTTAAATTCTCCTAAATAGCAATGATTTCAATGATTCCTCATTCGTTTCACTGTTGTCCTTTAAATGTTCTCCATGCTAATGTGGCTTTACATACATTACATATTTACTTCAGTGCTGTCATCCCCATTTAAGAGATTAATAATTGTAATTTTATTTTATTTTTTAATGGTCATCCAGGCAGGAACAAACATTTTATTTAAAAAAATCCCCATAAGATTTGTGTCCTCAATTTAAACGCAACAGTTTTGGATACATTGAGATTGTTATGAGTAAACAAAACATCAGTCTCTACAACAACAACAACAACAACAACAACAACAACAACAACAACAACAACAACAACAACAACAACAACAACATCAGTATCTAGCCTGTCACCCCCTGTAGATGATGTGGAAAATAAACACTAGAAAACAGAATTGTTGAATGGATTAAAAAATGGTGAGGGTGAACTGGAAAAGGAGAACAGATCAATATTAGTTAAAAGCAAAAGGGTTTATCCCCTGGTGATCATGTAAGTGTGATAGAGATGAGCATTTCAGTTCTTTTTTGGTTTCACAGGAAACATTATATTATGAATACAGAAATAGTGTACTCATATTCAATGTAATCAACTTACTTTACTGAATATCATTTAGCGATGTACTTGTAAATGTCACAGTATTGGTGGGGCTACATGACAGTTACAAGTTGTTACCTAAATCAGAAAGGCTCATCCTTTGGGGAGCACAATTTTACAATCAGGCAATGTGATGGTGATCCAAGCTGTATATTTTATTGGGATCTTACATACAGACTTGACAAATTATTTGGGTTCATCCTCTGAAGATAATGATTATCATCAGCAAATTTCTAAATGATTACTTTTAGTGCCACACAAACAGAAATTGTGACCTTGTGGTGAGACTAAAGTAAATGACTGATCCCCTGGGGATTGAATATCTGAATAAAATTTCATTAGGACGTTCAAGTTACAATGTAGACACAGTCTTGATTTTTTAAATTCTAAGACATAATCATTATTCAACTATTTTTGTGCCTTGCATGTTTTATGGGAAAGGGACCAGCTGCTAAGATGCTATGATAGTTTGAAAACCTTATATTTCCCTAACCCTCCCACTTCAGGCTTCAGTTCCAGACACAAATAAACCAACAACTACAGGTCAGATTGTCTTGATAGGCAGCGTGGATATTCATTTTGTATATAATATATTATATATAATGCTATGTATATGTAACATTTTATCTACGCCACCTTAATGTCATAGCTTCTTCTTGACTTAAGGTATCTTAAAGCTACCTTTTTTCCTCTTTTACCAAAATGTCAGTTTTACACATAAGGTATATCACAATCTAACAGACATACTGCATGGAAGTTTACTGAATATTCATATTCATGCTCCCTAAAGGATGAACCATTTTGATTTTCATCACTGTGTTCTTCCTTCAGGCGCCACCCTTAAGACAAATTTCACACCTAAGCCTCAGCAACTGAAAGGCTTAAAACTTTTAGTGTGTGACTTTTCAATTCAACACATTTGTATGCAGGGACATAATAAACATACCCTCCAGGCGCCTCTAGTACTCCTCCCTGTGCACTTGTTGTGGAGATCAATGGCAAATCACACACAGAAGAAAGTGCGAGCATTACTATGGACAAAATAATTGACAGACAGTGCACACACACACACACACACACACACACACACACACACGTGCATAGGACAATGCAACGTCGGATGGACAGATGTCACAAAGGCAAGAGCTTAAGTCACAGAAATACTAAGCAAAGGTATAAAATCTGCTTATCTCTTTTTGACTGAAATTCATCATTACAACAAAAACCTCTTTTAAAGGCGAGGCCCTGCCATGAATGACAATACAGAGGTTTTATTAAAGGGCGGGAAGAAGAAAAGAGTTGAGTAATGGATTGAAGTCATAAAAAGTAATCTCCAGCTGTTTTCTGAGAGTACAGCTCTCATTGTTATATTGTACTGACAAAACGTTTGCTCATTACAGGGAGGCTTTTACACTCCCCTATAAGCCAAACAACCCCTACCTTCCCACTTTGCTGTGATGCATTTCCAGTGCGGTGCTATCAATGAAGTGTCCCTAAGTATCATTCAGGTGCCTTAGACACGATCAAACATTCGCTACGAAATGATTTGGCCTCTCTGATGATATGTAGCCAGCTGCCACTGAGGCTGTTTATTCCTTATGCATAATTCATTTGGAATGTATGACCCATAATACATTCTCTGTCCATTAATGAGACAATGCTCATTATTTTCCCTCTGCTTATCACGCAGACTCACAACAAAACAAAATCAATCTGCGTCACTGGCTCCTGTTTAGGTCAGGGGGGAAAAAAAGGGGCAAATATTGCTGAGCTACTCGTCTTCTCTCTGTGTTTAAAATTCACAAGCTCTCTTCTGTTTGGAGCAGAAAAAAAAATCCAAGTGATCAATCTGATTTTTAAACAAAGCCTGCCTGTTTGGTAAGTAAACAGGGACACCGATCTTCTCCAAAGGCTGGAATGAGGATTTAGATCAATAGCAGATACTAAGAAACTGCTGCAGCCAAGACAAATGTTATTTCTTCTAGACCCGTCTCATGCACCATTAAATAATGGAGCATAAATAGCCGGCTTACGTTTCATCTTCTAAAAACTACAAAAAAAAAAGAAAGTTCTTTTGAAATTATGACCCTGCCATCACATCAAAGTCCTGCTGATACTGGAGTAAGTTGCACCTTTATTTGGAGGGAAAACACAGCTCATTATATGAGAGCGAGGGATCATTTTATTGGGCAACACAAGTATTTTTTTTTTCTTCAAGGGATTTATTTGGCTTTAGTGTGACTTAGACACACAACAAACATAATTTTCGAACAATTGTGTTTGTGTTTACAGAATGCCCCGGCACACTGCTAGCCCATTCCAGTTCTACCCCTGGCGATGCTAAATCTGTTCACGGCAGAACATACAGAATCAATAAACAATCAGGTTATCCAGTTGTTTTCAGTCAGTTTGGTAATTACTACCTTTAATGCCTCGCAGGGCTCTGACAAAGGAGTTTTTGTAATTATCTGTATGTCTGCAGCAATGAAATGAAACACATGACAATTTCATTTTTCACTTTGTATCTACATAGACATTTCTTTTGAGTCTTAGATCTAAGATCTGACAAAAGACTGGTGCCAGATCCCCTAATGATAACTTTTTTTAAGCAACACTTTAAAGACACACATGCAGAAGTGGTGATAGTGCCCCCAAATTCAAATTGTGTAGAGTTATAAAACATCACTGGTGAGCTGGGACAAAATGCGGGGATTTTTATTATTTGTATATGTTGTGTATTATAACAAGGGGAGTGTTTCTTTCTGTGTGTGAGTATTGTCATGAAATAAAGAAAATGAAAATGTACAGTAGTTCAAAAGTTGGAATGTTTGTTAATCTCAATGTCAAGCCTGTGTATAGGTAGAGGCTCACGAGGTGGGGCGGATTGTCCACCAACACCCAGTTCCTTGGGGAAGATGCTGAATGGTCAATTACACTGAGCGTCCCCATGCGTTGAAACACTTTGCCGTCTGTGAATGGCTGAATTAGATGCAAATTGCCGATGTTCATTCAGGAAGAACATTTGCTGATCAAGCCATCAGTGATCGGTAACTGACACTGATACTGAACTGACAAGGAGGTCAAAGTCAGTTTCTAGGCAGGTCAGTTTGTCCAATGCATTGTCATGTAATTTGGTATGGAAATTCATAGTCCCCACAGGATGATTGCTAATGATTCTGGTTACCCACGTAACCTTTTTTTTTGGGCCACTATCCACTGAAAACATGAAGACATTCCCTAATTAGATATGTAGGCTTCTGAATCCCATGTGGATGTCATGGTAGGGGTAAGGCTGGACCCAAATGCATGCCCGAACACAAGGGAGTAGGTGGAAAGAAAATGATTTACTCACAAGGTAACACAAGGAACGTGAACAGCAAGCTGAAGCATGAAGTAACACAGGGGAGTTAAACAGGTAACACAGGGGACAATAGCAGAAAGCTGAAGCACGAGGTAACACAAGGAACTTAAACAGATACCAGAGGGGAGAATAACAGCAGGTAAAACTGAGGACAATTACAGATGAACCGACACAGACAAAGGGGGAGCACAGAGACTAAATAGCCACAAGGGAGGCAAGGGTGACTGAACACAGGTGAAACACATTAGGGCGGGGCAAACACTCCGATTAATCCCTTCACCACCTTCAAAATGTTCATGTTGGAGACAACATATCTAACAGACTTATTTGAATTGAGTTAAATTAAATTTTAGTCTTTCTGACATTTTAAATCAATAATTTGGAAAAATAATTGTTTAATTGAAAGTAACAATAATCATTTGTTGCAGCTGTTGTGAAATGAAACAAGCACAGAGAAGATATACAATGGAGACTTGTGACCCAAAACTAAAGGTAAAACTGTCATAGAATCTCAGACTGTACTTCCAGTAACATATGTGTCCCCGCTCTGAGTCCTTCTCATAATTTTAACCCCTGTGTGAACTCCCTCTCTCTGTGAGCTGTGACATCTGCTATGCCCTGGGCCTCATGAGGCAGGGGAGGAGGGGGAGTGTTTTTGGAGTGATAGCTGATGTGGTAGGTTGATCATTTCCCTAACAGGATGTCCTCCCCAAAGTCAAGTCACACTCCAGTTTCCCATTTCCTTCCTCGTAAACAAGTGTGTGTGTGTGTGTGAGACCATCTCTGGCGAGGTGAGCACCGTGATGCAAATGTGGAGTGATGGGGGGGGCACGGGAATGTTAATTGAAAGTCAGACCGTGTTTCCCGGCTCTGATTTCAGACTAGAAGGAACCACCTTATTTGTACTTAACCCTACCGCTGTTACTCAGCCTAACCTCAGTCTTTATCAGGATACACACTCTTTCAGGTGACAGTCAGGTGGAAAAACCAACTTCCTTCTGCTGTCTGTCGAACAACTTTATCACCACAAGCGCTGGGAGGTTTGAGTGTTATTTTCCCTTTGTATATACCAGGTCTGGACCTGTAAAAGAGCAGTTTGTGAGTTTTGCTATTGCTACATAGCCAACATTAGCATTAACAGCTGTTTACTTACTCATCTTGCTGGTAGCTTCAGCCATTTTTAGAGGTTATAATACGTCCTCGAGCAGTGCTACTTCCCCAGGGAAGACGATGCTACAGTGACTCAGTATCGGAAAGTGACAATAGTGACGGGCCGGCCAGACTGGAGCTAGCTGGTTAACTTCAGCAGTAGAAAAGAAGAGATGGAAATAGAAGCAAAACAACAGGGTTGCTTTCCACCACTGGAATGCTGAACTCATGTTTCTAGACTGGTGAATAAACACCTGCTAATGCTAACATTGGATACTTAGCGATAACAAAAATTACAAATCGCTCCTTTATATGTATTGAGTATTTTGAGTATTAAATGTTTTAGCCCAAAAGAGTGCAAGAAACAGTACCATATGTCAGTATCAAGTGGAAATAAAAGAATATGCTTCATTATAATCCCACAATTTTAAGCAGCAGGCTACATAAAGCTGATAAATTATGATATCAAGAAGTGTTTCACTTAATTTGATTAAGAAATAACCTGGAGACAATAAAATGCAAAACAATTCTTAAAACTATTACACTCTACATGTTGTTTAACCAAACTGCAACAGAGAGTCTCTCCAAAGTCTACAGGGAGCAGGAATAGTGTCCACAGGCTAAAAGGCTAAAAAGCACTGAGTCTACTCTTGCTTTGGTAGATGAATCAATCTGGTGCGCCCTGAAACCCCCAAGAAGCCTCTTCGGCATTCTCTGGCTTCCAGGCTGCTGTTCAGCATGTAAAGGAAGACTGGAGGGCAGTGAGTATGTAGGACAGCAGATAGCAGCGTCAGTCGAGTCAAGTCAAGTATATGGGTTTGAACAGGTTAGCGGTACTGAGCGGTTTCAGCAGCGAGCGCATACAGCTTTGACAAGCCATGAGGTAAAACGTGTCAGTCAGCCAGCCACCACCTGAACTGCTCAAAGCTCGACTGATAGACACAGCACTCAAATTCGTTTTTTTCAACCACCATTTAATGTTGTGATGCTTTCATTTATGTGGCTTGCAGTCAGTTTGGTAACATATAAAAGCTGAGTAGGTGGGAGAAAGTAAAAGCTTTTGTTAGTGTTAGATTTTGAAAAGCAGGATATGGCTACTTCCTGCAGGCAGAATAAACCTAATTCGTATCAAACTCAAACGTATCAGTAGAGAACATTAGTGTGTTAATTTTTTTCCAGCACTAATAACACTATAAGTAACTGTCAGGACCACAGCAGGTGCTGGAATGACTGTAATTGACAGACAGTGTTTTAGTTATTAAAACATCCAAATCTCTTGTCTTGATTTTAAAGTGAGATACATAGCAAAAAATATTAATTTTGATTAAAATGAAAATTTGAAGATTGCGGCACTAGACTTCAGAGAGGCATCAGAATCTATTTATTGAGATATTTTTGTCTGTGATGATGCCCTTGAAGTTTTATGGTAAGAAATCTGCCAGGGCAGCGAGATGATTTCAATATGTTTCCAATAAAAAATAACTTGGACTGTTACAGTGAGCTGGTAATAACAGCTGATAACGCTGTTGTCGAGTGTGTTTTCCTGATCTGGGTTTATAATGAATATTCTGTCAACACTCTTCACCTCGGGGCGTTGACAGCTGCTGGTGATTCTCACTGCAAGTTAATTCTCTTTGGTTTAAATGCTCTTACTACACGGGCAGATCTGTTTCACTTTTAAGACTCAATTATAGACACAACTGAACAAAGTGGACACCCAATCTTCAACATCTTACTACAGCAAACATCCAGAAGGCATCAGTCATCTCTGTCTTCCATCTTCCAGGAACCTGCAGCCTCAGCGGAGCCTTGAGCAGGACCACTCGCTCCTCTGGGGGGTATTTTTTGGATTCAGAGTCTGATAAGCTGCAGGGCTGTAATGACTGTCCCCAGGTGTTTCATGTAGATCTGTCTCGTATAGTGCTCCTCCGATGGCGCATATCGCGCATGCGGCTCCTTTGATTGAGGCCTCAAATTCTGCCGGGGATGATTATGTCAGAGGCATAAAGGGACAGCTGCCAACTGACTGAGCTTTCAGCCATAGAAGGAGCAAATGTGGACAGGGACGATAAAGCTGCTTTCTTTTGTACGTGCACATTCACCAGACCTGCCCGTTCGTTCTGTAACATATAACTGCTCTCACAGATGAGACACAAAAGCCTTATCATGTAGGGGAAAAGTAATTTTTCACCTCATTTGACAAAATTACTATAATATAGCCACATGCAGCAGGTAGAGCTGTTGATTAGTGCCAGATATTCCATGATTACCTCACCAGCTACTGAGATTTCTGGCTTTCAAATATCCAAAAATTGCTTCTCAGCTGCGCTACAAGGAGAGCCAATATCCTCAGACAGACAAGAAAAAAACTAGACAAGAAAACAGCCAAGGGTGCAATACAACAGGACAGATTTAGTCCCAAAACCCAGAAATATTTGAGCCATGTTTTCTCTCGCCTGATGTCAAGTACATTTTTCTCACAGGAGTTCCACGTAACAAATAATATCCAAGATTCATTAGTAAGAATTTTACAAATTTTACAATACATATGGGAAAAGTGAGTTAATTTGAGAATGTTTTGATTGTGAATAAAACAACATAGTCATAGTGATAGTCTATTTTTGCTGTTGAATAAATTATGTTGTGGACAATTCATTTGAGCTACTTCCTACTTAATGGTCCCATATACTGTCTTTTGGGATAGTCGCAGTTCAAAGTTCACACTCGTGAGAAACTTTGGTTGTGAATCTTAAGCGTTGGTCCTCTGTCAGCTGATGTTGACAAAACATCATCCCAAGTTGTCACATACAGTGACTCTTCCCTAAAACTTTACCAAAGTCTTTTTTGTTGCCTAAACCACAGACAGGACTATCGGATAGGATATCGTGTTGGATTTCGAGCTTTGGAGACCAAAGACAGTCCCACAATGTAATCATGTCTGCTTCAGAACACGACACAAAATGGCACTAAATACACAGCCCCAGTCACCCGAATATATAACCACAGCGCAATTTTAATGCCAAAACTTGTTATAATCTGCATTTTCAAAACATCAGAGTCAGATCAGCTCACACATGGATGATGTGGGTAGGTGACATGTCTCTGATACCATGTATTTATACATATTGTTGTATGTAATCTATTTACATTGTACCACTATGATTCAGCACACAATCTGACAGGTGCTCTGAAACTGAGAATTACTGTATGACAGGTTGTAGACCCATCTCAAAAAGAGAGTTAGTTACATGCAGTACATCTGTGAGATCGCTGCTATCACACTGTATAGGGGCTTTAAGAAACAGAAATATCTGTTGTGCGAGGAAAGCTGTTGACAGTGAAGTCGGGAATTATCCTGAATTACAGGAAACTTTTTTTTCCTCACTCACCTACATTGCATTGAAGTGGAAGCAGAAAAATCCGGGCAAATATAAGCTAAACTACCTGCAGCGCTGGACACCACCAGAGGAAGACCACATTTTTTATTTGTAATTTAAGTAAACCAGCCCTTTAAAATCCATTGTAGAAACCGCACTGGGGATCTGCAGTGGAAACATCATCCCTGTATTTATTTTTCATTATTCTTCTATTGTTTTAAAAAAAAATAATGTGTCTTCCATAATGTGCACTTCCAAAAGAACCATACCGCACACACAGAAGTGAGGATGTGTGTGTTCAACAGGTTTAAATCACCTGAGCCTTGGTGGCGGTGAGAAATCAGGTGAAGGACAAAGTGTAGATTGTGATTCATTGCTTGCCCTCACTTCATCCCTGCTTTGAGCCAGTAGAAGTTAAACCAAGAGAGAAAAAAAAGCTTGTTCTTACAGCTCTGGTGTCCTACTTAGAATTTGCTGTCAGTACCGCTGGCATCGGGGCTCCGTGTGCAGTCGGCTGCTGCCGATCTGGTGCCGGTGCGTCAAACACACACTGTGCTAGTCATTAGTGGAACAACGGCCGAGCCTGATGATTAAGCCGAGATAGGATTTTCAAAGGAATTTCTACAAGCAAGAGAGCAGAGAAGCAGTTTTTTAGCTTTATGATTAGACAGAGAGCAGGCTCTGTTTGAGCCCATACACTTCCAAAAGGTAATTAAACTGCTTCACTGATTAACGTCAAACACAGCCAAGGTGATTTGTGACTATGAGATGGGTTTTTTTGAAATAGCACAAAACGTGTTTATCTCTGACTTGGGTCCAGAAACAGTGATTCAACAAGTGAGCTGCACTGTTGTTTCCTGTCTATGGGTCGTATCAGAGGGTTGAAAAAAACAACCGATATGGTTGTTTCGGTTGGAGGAGTTGTTGACTATGACATATCCAGAGTCAGCTAACCACCCTGAGTCGCTACAGTTCTGGAAACTGCGGCAGGTCCACATAGACAGTAGCTATTCACGTTTATTCACACAGTTTACAAGACTGTCATGACCGAAGGCGGCTAACATAGCTAGCTATTATCTGCATTACTTTTGACTGAAATTTAGATTTTTGCAAAGTTGACATTTTGCACATCATGCATGAACCACTCACAAGTAATGACTGCCTGCACCTTATGTGTAGCACATACTGCAGCCTACATGTTTACTGAGAAATGTCCCAAATGTAATGATCGATTTATGGATTTTGAGAATCGATATAAATCATTCGAATAAAAGTTGTGATTAAGGGATAACAGATTTAACCTGGGACTTATTTTCTCATGTTTTTGGGTGTAAATGATTAATAAGGAGAAAAATCTTTGCAATGTGAAGTATTGAGCAAGAATTTTAGGCCTATACCCGGCAACTGCACAACAGCTGCTGCAATTTAAACAAGGGGGCACTAAAATGGACTGAATGTGTTTGCCATGGTTCAGGTCTGACAACATAATGGATGTGATACAGAAATTGATCTTTTTGTTTAAGGAGCTTCTGGTAAGCTTTGGTAGTGCTATATAGCCAAATTAACAGTGAACTGCACTTACATACAAAAATGTATTTACCTAATATTGTCATCTTGTATCTCCATATTGTAAATTTACAATTTTTTATTTGTGTCTTCTCTGTGCATGACATCCACTGCATGTCATTTTATTTTTAGAAAAGACTTAGAAACTGTATGTTGTACAGACGGTAGCCTTTTGAGGTAAATTTGTGATTTTGGATTATACAAATGAAACTTACTTGAAATAAATGTGATAAGTTGTCACGACTATGTTCCAGTATTTTGAGATTAATTAACCAATTAAAGTGGAGATCAGACTCATTGAGAGACACGTCCACTTGCAATAACCTCAGACAGGCCTAATCTAATCTCCCTCTCACCTCTGCATTGATTTGTCGTACATCTCCAACACAATAATCACATGACATTTACAGCCGAGCTTCTTTCACCTGCATCAAACACAATTAATTATGGCAGCATACTGTCCAGAGAGGAGTGACTTTTAAGGTTGGCTGTTTCGGTTACGCTGCCATGCTATTGCTGTGGACTTTTCACATTCTCAGACCTTTGTGTTAGAGAACCCCCTTCACAAAGTGTCAGAGATTTCCCAACCGAGTTACATTAAAATGAACAAAGTGCTCACCAGCTCCCATTAGCTGAAGAATTTCTTTGAATCCGTGACCCTCTGGGAGGCCTGTCTGAAGAAGAAATAGCTCTCCTAATTAAGTGAAGGGATTGTACACCGAGTCAAGAGTAGCGAAGCGAGTGGACATAAACTTTGACTAAAAAATAAAAGATTTTGCTGGGGAAGCACTTTCTTTTATGAAACCCCGGGGTAGAGAAGAGAACAGGAAAGTCATCTCATGTAGCGTCTTACTGTCCACTGGCCCCGTCACAAAAAGCACAGCGTCGGAGTGTACATTTGACAGCCGTGCAGAGGACTATGGGGGAATGCTGAGGCGGCCACTGCGGTGCCTGCAGCTGATTAACTCCAATTGAGGACTCATTAACATTCCTGCCGGATCATCACATGCACAGTTGTTGATGAAAATCAGTACTGACAAGTCTATAATTATGGGACACTTCTGAATTGGTCTGGATGACTGACTCCTTTCAGGATGATGGCACAAAAGAGAAAACCACCAACTTAGAGCGATGAGGACAAAAATGACAGTTGCAGACTTGGGCCAGTTTCCATTGATTGCTTTGTCAACATGTAATCTCAGCATGGCATCGCGAGGGGAAGGTCGTCCAAGCGGGATGACCCAGGGGAAAATCTGAATAATGCAGATAGTATAAGTGAAATGTAATGATGGCGATGGCAGGAGGGAGGGAACCTATAATGCTTCTCCCTCCCCACTACTCCCCCAGCTCTTTGTGGTCCTGCTCCAGTGCCCTTGCCGTCGTCTCTTTTCCCTCTGTGCTTCAGCATGTCCCACTTTCACAATGGGCAAGATTTACCACTTTGCAGACGAAGAGAGCACACTTTCACCGAGATGAAGGCTATTTATTTTCCCCCTTCAGCGCGTGGCAGATTGAGAGCTTGATATACAGGTTATCACTGGTGTATCTAGGTTTCCTCCGCTGAGGATCACACTCACAGCCACATACTGTACTCTAGCCCAGTTCTATCTGGGGGTGGCACTGCCTAGTGACTACGTTCTGGTGATCATTGCAGTGTGTGTGTGTGTGTGTGTGTGTGTGTGTGTGTGCCTGCAGATGTGAGACCAGAAAGGTGATACACAGCAGATAATAAAATATTCAATCGCAGTGATTAAAGGCAGCATCAGGGGTGTTCTGAGCACTTGCCATTCATGTTAAGTGGGGAGGAGATATTGTTCATTTGGAGCTTTGTGATGAACAGATGTCCACACGCAGCTTCCCTGGCAGGGGCTGCTGGAGTCGACAGATGCCCTGGACCCTGTTCCACCTTGGACATCGTGATCAACACCACCTGTGTGAATCTCACTGCTAATTGAACATCTATAGCCCACTAATGGCCTCTACTGCTGCTGTTAACCACCTCCTCATGTCTCCTGATGTCGAACAGGCACAGACAAGCAGACTGATCCAACCGTAGAACACCCCCCCCCCCCAACCAGGAGAAGATGTTGTTCATGTTTTAGCAATCTGATGGCAGAACTCCTTCATACACTAAACAAGCAGTAGCCTACTGGCTTTTATCTGTGTACCTCACCACTTTGGTTTGGAATATAAACATGTTGGGTCAAGAACTAAAGACAGAAAAGAAGAGGAGAAACACATTTCTTCTGGAGAAATTATAGTTATTTTCTCTCTTGATTCTTACTATTGAGTATTAGCCTTTAAGCTTTTAAAAGAAGCATCCTGTGCAAAAAGTTCTCTAACCTAGACAATAGAGCGCATCTTTTGTTGATCTGGACCCCTTGTAAGCCCGACTGCATGTTTGTTAGTGTCTTCCAAAAACATACATTCATTACACAAATGACTCATGAGACTGTTTGAGACTGTCCTCCCAAGAACAACAAGAGCATCAGCTGTGACGAAGGCCTCTATAGCAGCCACATAAATTATGATGGGAGCAAAGGAGGAAACCCTTGGGAAGGGGGTCAGTGTGGCCAACAAAATATTGGTCTTTAACACCATGACAGAAATTGAGTCATAACCAATCATAGCTGAAGAAAAAAAAGCTTCTGGAACCTTAACAAAGGAACCCAAACCATGATATTTTCCTAAGAGATCTTTTTGTGTCTGAAACTAACATTAAAGGACAAGCATTAAAGGAGTTTTGCTATTGTAGCCAACATTAACATTAACAGCTGTTTACTCACCAGTCTAGAAGAAATGTTGTGAGCTCAGCATCAAACTTCCTTTACTCACCAAGAGCTGTCTCCAGTGGTTGAAAGCAACCCTTACGTTCACTTCTTTTCTTCTACTTCTTCTACTCCCTTTGCTTTCCATTTTCAACATATGTTTGATCAACTGCAAATGCTACCTTTCAATTAGTGACTGTCTATCTCAGTTGAGAAAGTGAGAAATATGGAAACAACCTGGAACTGGATGTGATGGATGGTGTTTCAGTGGATGATTTGGTGGAGGGGACACAGATTTTATGGAGGAACCAGCACGGTTTGACAGAAGCGGTACCTTGGGGTGATCTTGTACTTCTGGCAGATCGGCTCAGAGGCGGCAGGGCAGAAATATGAATGTCGTCGTTGGTGGTTGTGCAGCATATCACATTAATAAACCACCTCAATGCATCATTCTCCGGCCCTCTGGCCTGGACTGCTGCCCAGAACAAAGAGATTGAAAGTCATTTGAATCAGGGGTGCACTGCAGAACTTACATGAAATGAAAGCTACCGACTGCACGACCGGTGAATACCAATCAGGCAGAGAGGGGCCGTCAGAGCGATTGGTTAAAAGAGATTGGAAACACTGAGAGGCAACTTCTTCAGGTTTAGTAAAAAAAAAAAAAAAAATACAGCAGCTCCTCAATTCATCCTCTAAGGTCTTTATTTTTTCTCACAAAGTTAGTTTATGGTTGAGTTTTGAGAGTCGCCATTCTTTAGTTCTGAAATATTAAGTTAAAGTTCTTAATTTCACGTACTTTCATCATGTTTCTCATTGCAGGTTCTCTTTTTATCTCAGCCGCCATGTTTTCAAACACTAGCACTTTGTCTCGCTATGAAAAATCATTTCACACACTTATGAAGATGCTTGTCTCCCTGTTATGGACCAGATATGGTGTCACCCACCACATGATGACGTGTAAATACTCTGTTATCTATGTGAATGTGTATGATTATATTTTAGTCATGCTCATTTTATTTACATGTTATTTGTCATATTTTTTGATGAAAGTCATCTGCTAAAACCCTTTGGTTGTGTCGCTGTTGCAGGATTTCTTTACCTCTTAATCTAAGAACCTTATGAGTAAGATAATATGGTTTAAACAGTAACTTAGACTTCTATTTAATCAGCAACTCTTTGATTAAATATATTTCTAATGCTATTTCTCTTTGTTAAATGTTTATTTATCTCTTGTTGAATGCAAAATATGAAGAAAAAAAAATTCTCATTGTTCATGATTCATCTTGAAGTCAGGGGTGGTTATGTACAGTAAACATATCCAATCAAATGTGATTTGGAGTGACGAACTAACCTCACCTGTCATATAAAACTGCCCACAACTGTTAGTGAGTAGAGTGTGGGTAGGTATGCATGTTACAGAGCCTCCTGTGTTCATCAGATTTTAAGGATTTGATTTTAAATCACAAGTTCAAGATGGTCTAAGTGCCATTTCAGTGTGGCTTTAAGAGTTGAATGAATGAATGAATTGTATGTGTAGTATTATGGTTAGGGTTAGGGTTAGTATATTTATTTAGGGGTAGTATATTTATGTGAATAGGCTTGGATGGATGTTCAAAACCATACACAAGGTTATTCAACACCAAGCCTGGAGTGGAGACAGATGGTGTTCAAATGCGTCTCCACTTGCATTAGTTTTAAACAAAAACACTCTTGTATCCATAAAGTTTGTTAAGTGCTCTTCTCTGGCGGCTTTTATCTTATCTATCACACCATTGACTTCCACAACAACAGCAGAGAAGATGAAGTGCACTGATGTTGTGTTTTTAAAAAAAAATATTCCACAAGTACAATGAAGAGTAACTTAATCCTGCAGAGCTAATTGCTCCGCGAGGTCCAAGGAGTAATGACTGCTCCAGCGCAGACCGCCTCATCGGCTCTAATAGGCTCTTTTGACATGCATTAGAAACAAACAGTAATTACTTACAGTGGAGCTGCTGCATGTAGGTGGTGATGCATGTGTATGTTTTTTTAATTTAACAAATTGCTTGATTATTTTCTCTGATCTTTTCATTATAAATTCAGCCCTCATCGCACTTTTACTTCAGGTTTTCCTCTTGAAGTCGGCAGGTTCTTGACAAGAGCCACATATTTAATTTAGCAGAAGTCTTTAAGAAGCAGTTCAGACAGAAGAAGAGGAAATAGGTGTTTATTTACACACACTGAGGCTGAAAATGTGGTTTGTAGAGTAAATCAAAGTGTCAGTTAACACAGATGACCTAATTCAAGTAAGAAAGAGGGTAATTAAGCTAATGTAATTTCAATAGCCGAACTACTCCAGGTTGAGTTGCTTTACCATAAATTCCCAACCCCATTCAAATAACATGAACCCCATTTAAAAAGAAAAAACTCTACCAATCAAACTAAATTAGCTTCTTGGAATAGCCATTCATCTCAGAGTTAATTAGCAAACATTGCATCTGCTTTCACTTTACACAGAGCGGTTGGTGAACTATTTATTATCAAATGATTCAATCCAGGGAAATTTATTCTAGAGACCAGTAAAGGGGCTCATACTTTTCCACAGACATTGGAGATAAATGTGCACAAAACAAGTCAGAAATTTTACACGTCAATGCTCCAATATGTTCTTGAAACTTCAACTTTGTTTTGGAAATGTTTTGTTTTCTTGGTGGGCTCTAGTGTGATTCCTGTCTCAAAATAGAGCCACAAAAACAACACGTTTCAGCACAGCTAAAATGGTCGGTTGGCATCAGAGGTATTTGGGTTTTGCCACCATTCAGCTGATTGCACCTCTGTTTTTCGGTTTCACAACATGCTCCCACTCTGATGGGTCTCTGGCCGCCCGCCGAGCATCCTGCTCTGATTTGGTATCTCTGAGAGAGAGGGTCCCGAAATTACTCAAGCTTTTATTTATTTATCTGTCTATCTACCCCTTCTTCCATACTGTTGCTTTGTTTCCCAAACTGACAAACGTATTAGAGCTAATTGAATATGACCTGCTGACAGCTGCCTGAAATAATGAAGCCTCTTTTCCTCACATTTTCTCCCCCCAGGACAGCCTCTCTCTCCTGCACTTTGGTCCACATCAAAGTGCTTTATCAGTGTGGAATCTGAGGCTGAAGGAATTATTGATCATGCTGAGAGCCTAGGGCTCCATATTTACTGCTTCTGCACCCAGGGAGAGATGATATTATGGAGACAAAAGCCATGCTTTCAGAGTCAGGAGACAACAGTGGTACACTATGTTTCTTTTTTTATTTATTTTTTCTTTGTTCTTTGTTATCTTAGATAATTCTATCTAAAAATCAGGGTGCACGAAAGTGACTCTGTGAGCAGTAATGGGATCTATTTATGATACATTTGTTTATTTGTCTCTAAAATCAGCCACTCTGAGGTAATAACTTGCTCCAAAGTGCAGCCTGTGAATTAGATAAAAGTGCTGTGAAACAAGCTTTTAAGATTTGTGTTTGTGCTCCAAGTGCAAAAATGTTTCAGTTGATTTTTCTTAGATATTTTGAAATCTCATTTCTATATTTTTGGACAACAAGCAGCGAAGGAGGAAGTTGTTATTAGTTGATGTTATTATAAATCAACAAATTCCACAGAGTGGAAGTGGGGAGTCCGCTGTTTGTTTCCCATTTTCAACTGAAAGTCAATGTTAATCACGTAGTTACCTTAATTTTAATCATGTACATTACAATATATTTAGACTTCTTAAAATAGTTTTGTGTCCTTCTGGAGTGAATGGACAAACGATATTTTTTGTCCTTTTAATTTTTCATTGCATTAAATACCAAAACCTTCCTGCTATAGCTAATTTATGCTGATCGCTTTCCTAGCTAGAGGCTTTTATTGTGAAGCAGCTAGTAAAATGTAAGTGTGTTCTACCACAGAGTTACTTTGTTAATTATTTTTCAGAGTGGGCATATTATTTTAATAGTTTTAATTATTACAGAAATAGTGCAAGATGAAACAGCCTCAGTGAGTTGTTGATGAAGAGCTGCAGACTCTTCAAGTGGTTTGTGCAAATTAAAAGACCTCCAACACATCATCAAGCTTAACGTTACTATTTACTTTGCTGTGACTGTACTGGCACAGTGTGAATAGTCTGTAGCTGCTCATCTCCTGAGTTTCCCCACTCACACTGAAAAAAAGTTTTTGTCCAGTTAGCATTTCCCTTGATGAACACTTTGTATCTCAAAAACAAAGATTTCTATGAAATGTGCTAAATATATGAATATGCATGGTCCCCAGAGGATTACTCATTATGTTTTTGTTGTTACCCTTTGACCTTTTCTCTCACAAACAAATTCCCACTTCGTTCACAAAAATATTGAAATAGAATAGACACATTCCAATGAAGCACATTCATGCTCCAGAGAGGTTGAACCATTTCAGTTTTACACACTCCATGTGATTCCCCCTGTCACCGCATTCTCTAAAGCAAGGTGACCCCCACCTACTCTGCGGCAGCAGCACTCTTGCGATCAACGACAACCGTTAAATGTGGATATAATTCACAGGAGCCATGCACAGAAAATTCAATTAGCAGGTAAACTGTGCGAAGAGAGAAGTATTTCATGGCAGATTTATGTTGCTGTCGTTGTGGAGAAACCCATATTATGAAGACTTTTCATGCACCAGATTTCAAAATGGTTTGCTATTCATTAGGCCAAACTTTGTATAGATTGTATTCTGTTCACTCAACATGCCAGACAGCATCACTAGCACTGGGGTCAGTGGTCTCTCCGTACACTCTGGTCCACCAGTATATTTATAATGAGGATGACTGATGCCTCCATGTGTGCTGGATTAATGTGGACCTGTGCCATTTGTTTAGAAGTGGAGATTGGTAGAAGAGGCCCTTGACATCTTGCAGAGTAAAGAAAATGTAGCCATATTGCTGGGCCACAAGATATTATAAGGGCCTTCGGATCATAATGAGGTTATGTTAATAGACTGTGGTATAGCAACAACAACAGGGATATACCACTTCATTTCAGTCACTTCCTAAAATGATACAAATATTCCAACTGTAGACTGTAGAAGTTATTTATTTATAAATTAATTAGAGGTTAATATCACATTTATTTTGTTATTTCTTCAACAAACTGGTGTCACAACCATGAAAACAATCTGATGAGGGATGTGAGGAATGCTTGCCTAAATATGTTTAACATTGTTTTGGATTAAAGGCACCGCTCCAAATCACTGGTGGCTATTTTTGGAAGACCCCCCCCCCCCTTTTTTTTTTCAGTTTGTATTTGCATTATGCCACACTTTTGTCACCTCACTGATGAGCAGCTACAACAGCGCTGCCAGATGTTAAAAATCAAACACTCATATCTCAGGGGAAACTATTACACATTCAGACCCAGACTGCCATTGACTGCAAACAAGAGATGCATTCACAATACAGCCATGGGTTCAGTGAGACCCAGACTACAGGCCAGTGTTTATTATGCAGGCTGCAGGGCGCACTGTGCATCCCAGTGTCTCAGCAGATATTATTGGTTTTTCATAATGTAAACTGCAACCATAGAACTTGAACATAATCATATACCAAAAGATGGTCTGATGCTTTGACAAGACTCATGATAAACAGTCACAATAAAAGATTCATTAGAGGTTTATGAGCAGCTAAAATTGCTGTCTCCTTAAATTTCCAGCGCAGGTGGAATTGAATTATTTTTGACAAGCAAAGATTGATCAGGCTGAATCCAGATCAGATCAATAACATCATACTGTTGTGCAAAAAATATGTTATCTTTCTTTTCTTTAGGGGCTTCTGAGTTTGATATAGGATTATTGATTGATTTGTATACCCAGCAACTCAGATGTACAACCATATGGAGAAAGATCAGACCAAGGATGAGTTGGCAGAAAATTCAGAGAGAAAAATTATTCCCAAAAAAGTTGTGATTCAGTTAATGTTTTTATGTTTCCTGTGTGAGAGCTGATGTAGTTCAAAAAGCCCTGATATGCGAGTTGGTTAAAAAGTAGGATTGGAAACAGGAGAGGGTGGTGGGTTAAATGCTTGATATTTAATTGATTTCTAGCATAAAAAGACATTTTTCAGCCTTAAAGTCAAACCAAAAACCAAGAAACCTTTATGTTCTTGGGTGATTTTTATATCCAGATTAAATATGAACATATGTATACATTCATTTATTAATGCAGGTATTTCAGCATTCATTGTTTATGTATTTCATTTAGGATCTATTCATCAAACATTACACATTTTTACATTTTCTTCAATGTGAAATGAACAATATGTAATGCCACCAGGGGTCTCCTTATCAAAACAATTACCAAAGACGGAGTTTGGAGGCATCTCCTCTCCAAAACAAATGGACCAGGTGATTAAAACAGGTAGAAACACTGAATAAAGAATGTTCACATTAAAGTATGACTGTTTCTCAAACATTGTTCATTGGGCACAGCACGTTTTGGAGGTGCTGGGAGCTGAGCTGCTGCCAACGTTTGCTCAGCTTTTTTCTCTGATAATTTAAGATCCAGATGTCCAATGACTAAAATTTTTTCATCTTGTTAAAATATATAGTTAAGGGGTGTCGTGTGGCGTAGTGGTCTAAGCAGGTGCCCCATTTGTGCCACAAGTCCTGCATCGGACGGCCTTTGCTGCATGTCATTCCCCCTCTCTCTGCCTTGCCATTTCCTGTCTCTCTACTGTACTATCAAATAAAGGCATAAAAAGCCCCAAAAATATACTTAAAAAAAAAGATATATATATATAATTAAAAACAACCAAGATGTAAAAATAGTATCTTAAAAATTTTGCTTAAAATTGGATGAAAAGTCCAATCTGACACTTCTGGCAGGCAACCACAACACTGACATGTGCAAAGGGGATATGACGTCACTAAGAGGTGACCAAATCAAACGGACTGTTACCTTGATTGAAATTACAATTATAAATATTTCTCTAGATTTGAAAACAAATGGAAGCATTTGGGATAATGTAAGTGCACAAAATACTGTAGGTCTAGTCATTTTTGACATATGAATGTGGAAAAGTCATATATTATAGCTTTACCTTCTTGTTTTGTACCATCAAACAATTTTTATTGTTGTATTTTGTGTTAACAACAATTGTGTTTATTGCAAAAAACAAACAAAAAAACCCAAAAACCACATAAACATTCACCCTTCTAACCCAAGGCCTCCACACTCTCACTTCCCACCTTGCTGTTTCAGTGCTACACTACTACCTGTCCTTAACTGTTCTCCTTCCTTCTTTCTGTGGACAGAACATGTATTTGCATTTTAAGATTTGCTTATTCCATTAAAAATTCATGAGTCCAGACGGGCTATTCGCACAGAATTCAAGAGGACTCAGACATTCACAGTAGTGTAGTCCCAGACATTTCGTCTACATTGTCCTTCGTTTTCTTTTTTTAACAAGAAATGAGAGTCAAATTGGAAACAGTGGATTCAGAGGGAAGAAGAATGTAGTTGGAACTGATCCAGAAAATGTCACACATCACTTCGCTATTTTTTCTCTATTGTGTAGAAATGTATTATTTATGTTCACTTGGGGCAAGAGAAAAGAAATACAACCCCATTCATTACCTGTAAAACTTGAGAAATGTCCTTGCCACACAGCAGAATTACTTAAAGGAAACCCCAAAGAGCATGGACGGTATCAGAATGAACAGCTCCTCACATGGGACATTTTCAAAGCACTGTATCTTATTTTATTGAATTACAATAAGACAAATCATCAGACGATCAACCTGCCTTTCTGTTGCTTTCATGTCCTGTGCACTCAACAGGACAAACCTCTCATCGGTCCAGACAGTCTCCACAAAATATCCTCATATGCTCTTGTTGTAACTCACTTTCCGTCTCACAGATTATTTCCCTCCACTCAGGAGACAACATATAAGGGGGGGAGCAGGGACCAGGCAGGCATGAGCATTCTCTGAAGCACATGTCTGCAAACATGGCAATGAACTTTAAAAGTAATTTATTCAGCAGACAGGAGCTGAGAAAGATTGATGTTCGTATTTCATCCATCAGTGGTTTTCATAATTCACCAGCCTAGTGGACGGGTGCTAGTCAGAGCTTGTCAAGCAAGCTATAGCAAGTACATTCTCAATTCAGCTGGCTTATTGATAATCAAATCTTGCCAGTAAGCTTGTCTTGTGGTACATTATGATCAGAGCAAACGTTAGTGTCTTGGGACGGCTGAGGGGAAAAGGCGGCGGTGCCAAAGTTGCAGTCAGAGACTCAACTCCAGTTTGATAGAAAGCCTGAGCAAACTCTGCAAACCCTGAGTGCCGTATGATGTCACATCGTACCCTAGGGCAAAAATGTCACTAATGAGCAGTCAAAACTTTAATTGAATCCATAAATAAGTAACACAGTCAGTTAAATAATTCAGATTTCTTTAAAAGAAAAAACACAAATTCCTCCCCAGCATTTGCCATTTTCCTCTTGCTTATGTCATAGGTATCATAGGCGTCCTAAGGTTTATTATTTGCCATTGGCTGTTAACAATATCTCTATTCTCGAGCTAGAACATTCAAAGGACCCAGCTGTGATAGGACCTGAAGGATCATCTTCCACCACTGAGATTGTTGTGCCTCACAGAAACCTAATGAGTGTGTTTGGAAGTTGTTCCTCAACTGGAAAATGGACAACTAAGTGTAAATACAGTGGCAAACTCAGAACAGATGGAGCAAATGATTGTTGATTGTTTCATGACAATGGCACATGTCAAGCTCTGGAGTATATTAGACGGTAAGTGAACAGTCAGATCTCATAGTCAACATACTGGATGTCGGCAAAGTCGGCAGGGGACCCGAGCGACTTTGAAAAGAGCCAAATGATTATGACTGGACAACTACGTATCTCTGAAATGGCAAGGCTTGTAGGGGGCTCCTGTAGTGGTGAGCAGTGGTGAGTATCTACTGAGAGGGACAAACCATGACAATGTGGAACAAGTCTGATCCATGGTAGCTCCACCTCACAACTCAGAGGACTTAAAGAATCTGCTGCTAACATTTGTAGACCAAATGTAGAGTCCATGCCTTGGCAGGTCCGAGTTTTGGTGGCATGAAAACGCGCAATCAGTGCATCACCATTAGTGTAACTTAGTTTACGGAATATTGTTGTAGTGTTTCACTGTAACAATTGGTAAAAAGAAATTCACCTGAATAATGATAATAACATCCTGTTATTGGTTACCTGCAGGCTGAGTTTATGTGTGGCTTCCATTACTTACATCCTGTGATCCCTTTTTGTGTTCAACTGGTTCAAGTGAAAAGGATACCAGTGACTGATGACAACCAAGGTCCATATACACCTTTAATGTATCGTTGAATGTAGCCTTAAATAACTTGTTATTTGTTTTCCATTTCAAACTGATAATGTCCGGCACACCTACCTATGGTACACTCCTGTGAGTCATATCAAAGGGAAGGGACAAACACAGTATATGGTTGTTTAGGTAGGAAGACTTCTTGTTTTCAGCCACGATTAGGAAGTCAGGATATATCAGCTCTCAGGATCTCTCAACAGGTTTGTTGGAGCTTCTGAGTGTTTACTTTAGAATTCAGTGCTGCATTTGAGGATTGACCCTGGGTCTTCAAAACTTAACAACTATCTTTTTAATGAGACACAGCTTCATTTCATGGAGCTTGTGACTCTGTCCTTTGGACAATGGACTTGAATTTAGTGAGGATCAATTTGATCAAACCCTCAAAACTTCTCAATAGCCTGACTCCTAGAGCCATTTGGAAGCCATTCAGAAGTTCAGGTTGGTTTAATCCTCAGGCAACTTTTGCTCTTTGAAGTGCAACATCCAGAGGAAGGACTCAAGGGCTATGAAAAATACAGCAAGCTTTGCTGGTAAGGTAGCTCTAGGAGTAAGAAGACTGTTTGGTAGCTTTTGGTGGATTTGATCCCTGTAGGGTGCTTTTGAATTTTGTCATCCGGTGTCCAATAGAAAGAAGAAGAAATAGAGCTCAAGAGTCTCTGTGAAAATAGCAGAGGTAGTAAGATGACTACACTGGAGTTTTGAGGTCTTTGGTTTGATACTATGGATCTGCAGTTAATTTTGAAGTCCAACACCCAAAGTGAAGACTGAAAACACTCAGCTCAGAGGGAAGCTTCCAGTGCGAAGGGGACTATGTGGCGTGCTGAGTTTGCTTACAACTGTAAGGCACCAGCAGTGCAGTCTGGTTTGAGTCTTGCCTGTTATTGATACCTGGAGCATCAAATCCACTTTAACTGTAGAGGGTGGTGGGGGGACTGTGGCCCCCTCCTGATTTCCAGAGAGATAGAAATGGGGGTTATGGAGTGGAAAACCTGTACATTCTGTATGTATACAGAGCACTGTGTATCTGTCTCCACAGTGCCCACATATCACCCATAGTCGGAAATCAGTTATGTTCGGTGAATTATAAAGCAAGTAAAATTTAGAAAACACCTAATTGGTTGTTTTCATGCTTTTCAATTTGCATCAATTGAAACACTCTTATTAACATTCTGCTGATGGTCTTAACCTGTCAGCCATAAATAATTATATAAAAAAAAAACAATAATCAAAATGCAAGGAAGCTCAGGCCTGTCAGTTAATATTTAATGAGCAATATGCAGTTTGCGAAGAGGAAAATGGAATCACTGATGGAATTGTTCTCCCCACTCTCTTAATTTCATAAAGGGCAAAGAAAGCAGTGTAGAGACGACTCTCTTCTCAGCTCAACCTAGATGGTGTGAAAATGAGAAAACTTTACAGGGAAAGTTCTCAGGGCTCACAGACACTCGGAGGTCACCATTCAGACTCAAGCTGTCATTGTGTTGGCACTGCCACCACCGAAGCAGTCTGAGGGTTTGAGTTTCATATGTTCACCAGCAGCCTGTTTGTAACAGCCAGCAGGTTTCCAGCTACCCAGGGGATTTTCACATATAAAGCCGCCTCGATGCAACTCTCCTTGACGTTACATGACTAATTGCTTTCCAAATGTTCTGCCTGGACACTTGTTTCGATTTGTTACAGGGCCAATAAATTCTCTCTCTATGGAAGGCTCAGACAGTGCACTGCCTCTAGATGACCACGGTTGACAGCTTATCATGGCCCACAAGTTTTGTTTTCCTCATTGTTCAGAGTTTTGACAGGGATGGATGTCTCAGTAAGGCATGGAAGACAAATGATGACAAATCCTATCCAGAGCATTGAATATCCTGGAAACTGCCAAGGATTCTTTGGATTTCCGACTGAGGTATTTTATTTTCTAGTTGCAGAGGACATTTTATCTCTTGCTCCTTCATACTTTACTTTAAGAGGATCCATGGAGAGGGCAGCTTTTAAAAATATCTGTTGAACAGTGGTAGAGAAAGTATTCAAATCCTTCACTTAAGTATAAGTACCAGCACAACAATATAGAAGTAAAAGGCATCCAAATTACCACTTAAATAAACATGCAGTCATTATCAATTCTTTTTCAAGTATCAAAAGTACTTGTTTTGCAGAAAAGTGGCCCCTGTGACACATATATAATATAATAGGTAAATGATATACATTATCATAAATATTAGCATTTAGCAAGTAGCATTTGACTGTTGATTGAGGTGGAGTTAGTTTAAGCTACGGTATATACACTTCGGTAGTTTAATTCACTTGTTTCCAACAAAGGGTTGGGCCCCTCTAAAGGGTCACAAGATAAGTCTGAGGGGTCATGAGATGATTAGGAATAAAACAGAATAGTATTTATGTTGGAGCACGTATGTAATATTTTGTGTTAATTTTGTCTCATTGTGCCTCAAATACTTGTTTTCAACCTGTATAGTTCCACAATAATCCTTACCACCTCTTCATGGTATGAAACCATATGACTCCACTGCTAGTCTAACCTCCTTACCACAGCTTAACTGAAGTAAATGTGCAAGGGGGTGCAAAGAAAATGAATAAAATAATCTATTCTTGACATAAATTTAGTTAAAAAAACATACCAATTAAGATTTGTTTACTTTTCATATTCTAAAACCCAAAAGTTATGACTTATGAGAATATCTAAGAAAACTATAAGAAAATTTCAATCTCATCTTTGCCTCATACATTACTTTTGGTGGCACTGCTAACAATCCAGACATCTTAAATGTGACAAGGAGTCACAACCTGTTTGACCTCAAGCAATCTTTAAGATTTTATGTAATCTCATAAGCTTGTAGAGAGTAAAAAAGAACCATATTTCCATTGAAATTATATGAAGTAGAAGTAGAGGGACCTGTAAATGTCTGAGAGACCTCATACTATGTCTTTCATTTTCTAAGAGGCATTGGAAAGCACATTTGTATGTCATTTTATCAATGCTAAAAGCATGGTAATTTCCATGTTTAAGTTGTTTACTAATGTTAAAAAAAAAAGACATTTATTTTGACATAGACTACATCATCCACAGACCAGCTGCAGTGTGATTGTGCTTGCTCTGGACACAGAGTCTCTGTTGCAATGCACCCAAGACCATTATGCATTAGACCTGGGAATAAGGCCTTCAGCTACTTTTCAAAGCTTAATTTGCACATTAATTCTTGCTGACAAGTGTACAGATAGCTGGCGAGAAATGGCTCAGAAAATGAAACCGGTGAATTTCTTAATAGGCCACTAGCATGTAAAGATATTGCAAGTTAATGGAACATCACTGCTGTGCATTTGTCCCTTTCAGGCATCCCAAACACTTCAGAGCAAATGCTAGGTTACAGCTAGTAGCTGTGCAGGATTCCATCAGTTCATTATGTGGCTGAATGTTAAAGTAGGTGTGTTACCCGTGTGTTTGTGTGAGATAATGGGTTATTTTACTTGAAGTGCATTAGTTTAATTTGAAAAGTTATGATTTAAAAAGGTCTCTCACCTATGGTTGTAAGGTTTGAGCACCATCTAACTTCACCATTAACAAACCCAGCCAACTGTTCTGTGGTTTGTTGCTACATGTTCCTAAGACAGTTTCGGAGCTGTTGGCAGACATATTTTTGGCGTTACGGTCCTCACCAGAAAAGCGTTGGTTATTATTCAAACCACTAAAACAACCTATGTTAACATTTTTGAACTGTGATATTTCTTGTTGCACCAAAAACATGTTGGGAAGTAGGTCTAGGCAGATGGTCTGATCTTTGACATCTTTATTTTGTTTTAAAGGAGCTATTTGTGAGTTTTGCTATTGCTACACAGTCAGCATTAGCATTAATAGCTGTTTAATTACCAGCCTTGCAAAGAGCTTCAGCCTTTGTTGCATTCACAAGACAAGAGGTTATAATACGTCTTCTGAGCAGCACTACTTCTTGAAGGCAGACTGGATGCTACAGTGACTCGGTATCAGAAAGTGAAAAGATGATCAGCTGGACCGGGGGTTAGCATGCTAACGTCAGTAGAAGAAAAAAAGTGAAATTGAGGGTTGCTGTCAACCACTGGAGACAGCTCTTGGCGAGTAAAGGAATGAAGTTTGATGCTGAACTCAAAACGTTTCTTCTTGACTGGTAAATAAACAGCTGTTAATGTTAACGTCAGCTATGTAGCAATAGCAAAACTTACAAACTTATATTCTTTTCCTAACCTTTATCATTAACCTTTGCCTAAACCAAATTTTAACCATAGCAATGGGTGACAGGAAACAGTTATATTTATAATCTTTTAACAGTTATTGGTAGTGGATTTTTTAAAGCCCAGACAAAACATCAGATCAGAAAACTCTCATACTGGTGTTTTTGGAAGATAATGATAATCTTTTTTTAGCAATAAAGTTGAAGAACTCTGTGATTTGATGCAATGGATTTGGAAATGTTAATAAAGTACTAATGAAGCCCAACTCCAAACCCTCCGTGGCTCAGTCGCTTGTACTTCCAAACCCAACTCCACATGAGATTTTATAACTTAAACCAATGAAAGACCAACCTGTGACCTGAAGCAATATAATGTAATTATTTCTTCATAATTAAAGTGTAATGTGGTGTGTTTCCCCTTTTTCTTTTTAAACTGGCACTAATTTATACACTGAGGCACATATTGTGCAAAGAGCCATTGTATTAGCCGTGCTTATTACGCCCACACATAGCTCATTCATAATTAAGCTGCATATCTTAATAGCTGCAGTTGAACTGTCTCACTTTACTGTGTGGATTTTTATTATACATATTTAGATGGTGGGTGGAGGTTGAGTGGGTCGTCCTTTATGTTTCATCAGCATGTTTGACGACTTGTAGTAGCTTGAATGTGGGTGAAGAATTACATAGTTAACAAAATGTCAACAAAAAAAACAAAACACAAAGTGCTGATAGATTTACAAAAATGAAAGCTAATGTGCATGTCAGAACACAATAAATAAATCATTTCAGTTACTCAAAACATGAGATGTCATTAAACCTTCCATCTGTCAGTTGAATGTAGACTGCTGTTAAATAAATCAAGGTGTTTTCCTGTCTGGTGCTCTGGGAGCTGTGTGGCACACTAAGACAAAACCTCCATTGTAAACATGAGATGTTTGAGACCTCCTCCTTTATTTTCCTCTGGTTAAAAATGTATCCCTACTTGTTTGTGCTTCTACCTGCGAAGACACGCTTAACAGGCTCCTTCCTCACTCCAGCGACTCCAGACGCATCAAGGCAGCAGCGTCCCCGTACATGAATACTATGAATGAAGTTGGGAATGGAATAATGGTGTAGGTGGTGGGGAACAGCCTCTGGGCCCTCATCCCTGATTCATCTCTCTGCTATCAGTCTGCGGAAGCTGCCCTTCAAAGCTCTCAGAGGGTGAAGCTGAGAAGGCACGGCGATAGATAAAGCCGGCAGCTCTATTGCGCCTGTCATCCGACGCCCATCACTGCGTGCTTCCCAGAGCAGCGATAAAGATGGATGAGGTTGCCACGCAGGATCCCAGCCAGCCAAATCACACGTCAGAGTGACGCTGATGGAGGGCTTGTTGAAAAAGATAGGAGTGCTGTCTGTCTTAAACAGGTGTCTTTACTCCCCTTGATCCCATATGGATCCTTTACCGCACAGACATCAGTACTCACTTTGCAGCTGCTCTTTGGTGCAAAGGGTCTTGGCTGTTGCGTGTGCTAGTAATTTGGTCTTTCCATGTATCACAGTGGGTACCAGTGCAATTAAGTAATTCAGAAATGTCACTCATCTGTGCAAATAAGGTGAATCTACACATCTTATTCCAAAGGAAGAAGATGAGATGGACCTCTCAGCTTGAATATGAGGTGTAATTTCATATAAATATCCCGCATAGTGCACCTGTAAATAACCACACCTGCGATCCACTGGTTTCTTAAGTTTGAGAGACAAGGTGCTTGGTTGAAATAGATTAATCCATCACAGTGAACATCAAGGATGCTCTTAAGATAATGCTCTGCAGTAATGCTGTACAGATCTGTAGTTCCAGGCAGACACAGAATGGATTCAGCCTGACTCACCCCAAATCGGTAGGCCCTGACTAAATTTAGAATTAGGCTGAATTTCTACCAGATAGGCTCTGGTTTGAGGGGGGGGGGGTTTACAGTGCCTGATTAATAGCCTGAACGATAAATAATCTGGCTGTTGGCTGGGTTTCTGGAAACTTTGGTCATCATTCTTGCAGTTTAAACAGTGCCACGGTCCAATGTCCCACAGGGCTGCTGTCAGTAAATCTGTTATAAACTGTAGTGAGCTTGTCTTAATAATACTGGAGTAGTATTTTACGTGTTGTGGCTAAAACTCTTGACTCAGAACAGACAGATCTTTTTGTCTATATCTATGGCTCTATATTTGTCTTTTCTTCTTCTTACTTTCCGCTCACAGTGCAATAGTAGAAAGTAACGCTCTCTCTTTTTGTCAACATGGTTGAGGACACAGTTATCTTCTTTACTTATGACTGTGAGCGTACGAGTCAAAGTCCTGGTCGTAGTGTGAGTTAACACAACAAACAAGCTCATTAAAACTGCTCAGTGTCTGCTTGGCTTCACCAGGATGTTAGATTACAACAAGAACTAGAATGAATGCCTCAACGTTGTATGCCTCTGCTACTTAGACTAGTTTCAGTTTACATCCCTGTTAATCCAGAGTCATATAAATTATTGACCATCTGTGTGTAATTTTGTCATAATTGTGTCTTGAGTAATGGCTAAAAAATGTTTTCTGTGGTTACCGTGACCTTGACCTTTGACCTTTGACCATTGACCACCCAAATCTAATCAGTTTGTCCTTTAGTCCAAGTGAACGTTTGTACCAAATTTGAAGAAATTCCCTCTAGGTGTTACAGAGATATTGCATTCACAAGACCAAAACCGTGTTTTGTGAAGTCACCACGTAATTGACCTTTGACCCCAAAAATCTGTATGTAATAATGAATTCTGGTAAATTCTATAGCCTGCATTATTCAAAAAGACGCTTTACACTACAATACAAGTCTAATCTGCTGGACAGTGAGCAGATGCACTGGTGAAATGATGTTAATGACTTGCGCAAGGGCACCTCAGCAGTGGTAACGAGGAAAGGGTATGCACTTCTTCACTTCCATGACCCAGACTGAATGAGTCAAACCCCTAAACTTCAGACCACCATCCACCATCCAAACCAGAGAAGTCACTGTTGCAGATCATGAGTCTTGCACCAACAGATGTCTGTAGAATCGTCCTCTTTTGACTGTAGCTTGTTATTAACAAATGTGTTTTTTTTTTCTCACTTTGTTGTTACAGTTGTAATCATCCTCGTTGACCTGAGCAGCTGTTTGCTCTGAAATGAAGAGGAATAATTGGAATTAAATGATTTATAATTGGAAAGATGAGTTAATTGTTCTCTACAAAATAAAAAAATAAAGTAAAAAAAACAAACAAACTTTAATATTGAGTTGTCTGTCTGAGAACAGGCCTTGTATATGTGTATGTCTGTGTGCATACACCACATTTCTGCCTAATAATGAGAATGCAACAGTATTGATAAGCTGCCTTCTGTCCACAGAACATCTGGCCTGACCTTGTATTACAGAGCCAACTGAATAAGACTGAATGATAATGATGTTTTTTACTGGCCCCGGTGCCCACATTAATCTCTATGAGCAGGTGTTCACACAGGCAGGCTTGTGTTTACCTTCGGTTTGTTAGCATTGTGCTAGTCATCTAACTGCTGTCTTGGGGCGGCGTTGTTTATTCTCCTCACATAATACACTGAGTAAGCAGCACTCTGGCACTCCCGGGCCGAGCAGAATTACAGACCAATACTTGAGACAGATAAGGAAAGGTAACAGTGAAATGTTGCTGTGCAGCCATACAAAAGGTAGTAAACCTATTAAAACATACATTTTTATAACTGCTGTAAAAAAGGATTTTGCACATATGATCTTATAGATGGCAGGAAAAAGGAGCCAACAGATGAATTCAGTTTGATTTTACATATGTTTGATACATGTTTCTATCTAGTGTAGTAGGCATATGTTGTTGTTTCAACGTATTTCAGTAATGCATGAATGTATGGAAGCCTGTTTGTCCCAAGATGAAGAACAATATAGACCAAAATTCAATATTTACTAAATCAATATTCAATAAATCTCAGCTTCCGAGTGTCTCAGTCTCCTCTGAGACATTAAAACATGTTGTTTTAAATAATATTTTGTTCCTCCAGACATGTTTTAAACTATGATTCATATTTTGTTTAATATGGTTTTGTCACATTAAAAGTGAAAAAAAATCAGGCTCATCTACTCTTACTTCCTCCTTGAGAAATCTGGATCAGGCATTGTGCTTGCTCCAGGCTGACAAGTGAAAGAGCAGAGAGTATCAAGCTTAGTGTAGTTAGCATCTTTAATATGTTTATGCTGTTTGTTAGCTTGTAACTGGCAGTGGCTGACACAGTGTTATCGGTCATGCTAATGCAAACTCTATCTCTCTGTACTGACAAGATTTCAGGTTTAGTTTGCCCTGCCCCCACAAGTTGACAGGATTTGTTCCTTGGGTTTGTCACGTATGAAAACCCTGAATCTGTTTTTATGAGACTTTTTCATCTTGGAACTGCAGTGAACCAGTCAAAGCACAATCATGGCATTGAGTGCTTATTTCTCTCATCATATGTCTTGTATTACATAGAAAGCACCATGTCGACACGTTAACAAGGATAAACACTTGATTTTCATCGGAGGGGATCTTTATTGTATCACATTGTGTGTTTCTTAGTAAACGAAACACATTGTGAATTGTTTGTCAGCTTAGTACAAATAAAGTAAAAGTAAAAGAAAAAAAGTCACTTCAAATGTTCACAGCATTTCAGTAACTCATTTTTAAGGCATTCAGTTTCCAAGGTTCAGGACTGAAGTCTCTGGGGTCTCTGGGGTCTCTGGGGTATTGTGAAGGCTAAAAGTGTAGGTACCCTTACACCTCAATTAAACAATACTCGGTTCTTCCAGGAAGGTGTTGAAATTAAAAGCTCTTTTGTCATGCACACCTGCCTTTACTTTACCACAAGAATAACAAAGAAACAAAGAAGGTGTGAAAACCGCTGGATTCTTGATTATTCTACAAAGACCTTCTAAAATAGCCTGGACAGAATGATTGATGGTGATTGGTACCCATTAGAAGTGGTGATGAATTAGTAATCGTAGTGCTATTTCAAGTAAACTATCATTTTCAATCAGTATCACAGGTGTCTTCAATCTTAAATCAGCTGTTCAGCTTGTTTGGTATCGTTGTGTGCACCACACTGAACATGGACAACAGGAAGAAAAGCAGAAAGCTGTCTGAGGAGATAAGGAACAAAATATTTGCCAAGAATGGTCAAGGTAAAGGCTACAAGACCATCTCCAAGCAGCTTGATGTTCGAGTGACTACAACTGCTGATATTATTATTGATCTCAGACCTAATGGTGGAAAAGGAACCAAGGAAACTTCGAAACAGTCACAAGCTGACCTCCGAGATCAAGGTACAACAGTTGAACTATGCACTGCTTGCAGAATGAAAGTGGGCTCCATGGATGGAGACCCAGGAGGACCCACTTTTGAAAGAGAAACATTAAAAGCCCAACTGGTGTCTGCTGAAAATGCATGTTGACAAGCCACGATGCTTCTAGGAGAAAGTCCAAAATTAGAGCTTTCTGTTGAGTCACATTGGCTCTATGTTCACAGAAGATTTCAATAAAAAGAACACCGTCCCCACTGTGAAACATGGAGGAGGCTGAGTTGTGTTACACACAGCCCAGATGTTGTCATTCATATCTTTGTTGCTATTGTCATGACGAGGGAAAAAAAAAAAACAAAAGCCTGCAGTCACAGGAGAGGGGGGAGCGCAGACTGTCCTGGTTCTGCCAGCTCACTGTGACAAGGAGCCACATTAATCAACCCCATCCACTAGACAAGGGGAGAGTCCAAAATTAACATGTCTCCAAATTTAGCTCATTTTGACGACAGAGAGGTTACTACCCCCTCCACAGGAATACCCTGCCCCAGATATCCCCCTGTCCCTCTGAAGAAGCAAAGAAATCCTTCACCAGAGGTTAAAGTGATATAAAAATAATAGTTTGAATTGTTTAGGTTCAGTTAAATATCAAATTTATTGCTGAGCATGTACTATTTTTGGAAGGTCAAATTAATTTATTATGCAAAGCTAATTAAACAGGCATCAATCTATTATGGCTCCTAATTTGAGTGTGTGATTGCTTCAGGCAGATGAGGCCCAGACTACTCTGCAGAAAACAGTCTCTTTTCACACAAGAATATAAAGGAACTTTGCCGTATTGATTTGGTATTGATTTGAAAAGATCTCCGCCCCTTAGCTGCATACTTTTTTTTTCTTATTTCTGGGAGAGCATTGCAGCAAATCAGATAACACTGTTAGAGAATGAGACGGGGAGATAACCCAGTTAGGATGCAGCAGGGAGGGATTTTGCAGCGGCAATGCTGTGATTTGGCGGTTTGTCATCTGCAGGCCCCTACTCTCATCCCACCGGCCGACACGAGATGTAATTTTGTCACACCAGATTGAGCACCTCTCCGTCGACCCTACAGGCGGCCGGCACTCTGTTAGCCACGGCTTGCCATTTGTCAGCCCAGGCGATTTCTTAAATGAGGACATATTGGCAGGTGCCCAGGCAGCATGAGACCAGGATGAGGGCTTCGCCAAGAGCTGCTGAGGTGACAGCGGACGTCTTCACTGGTCTTAAGTCAGTAAATGTACAGTATGTTCTCAGAAATTCTCAGTAAGAACAGAGACTGTTGAGATGCAAATGATAAACAAGAACTATCGTGTAGAAATATTCCCAGGTTGTCTGATAACAAGACATTCTCTTTCTGTATAAATCAATAAAGATACCCTGTTATCAATTATGATTCTTTTTTTGCTAAGGATGCAGTACAGCTGCAGTCAAACCAAACCGCCGAGGCCACATAATGAGAAATGGGACAAGCTCACTGATTAATTTATAACAAAAGAGTCAACAAAGGGAAGAGTATTGTATATCACCTGGTGCAGACAAGATAAGTGCGGGGTCTAAATTATATTTGTTGAGATACAAACATAGATGGATTACCTCTGCTCCCAAACACTAAATTAAAATGCAGCATATTCACCTCAGCAGGTACCTCCTTCTGCTGCAAAAAACTTTTTTTTTCTTTTAATTTGCTCCTTTTTTTAAATTTATTTATCTATTTATTTATTCATTTAAGCAGGCAGGAGGATGGAATAATAAATCGTCCTCTTTGGTGGTTGGTTAAGACTCATTAAAAATGTCTATAAAGCATTGAAGCCAACTGAGGCTGTGTACCGTGTGAATTGCCTGCAAAATAAATATTGTGCCTTGGCCATATTTTCTTTCAGGGATTTACATTAATAAGATAGTGGGTGTGCAGTAATCAGCTAATGGCGAGCCTGGCCACGGAGGGCTAATAGCACAGAGGCTGTGCTACAATTAGCTGGTGATTGCAGGCAACAGCTGAGACGTCGGGTTTGGGAAGAGGCTCCAGACTTTTTCCTTGATGAGAAACCATTTGTAAGGACTGTTTTGTGTGAAATATAATGTTTTTTCCCCCAATTTGTAAGCAAACTGCAGCACAAGATGCATTTCCAGATAATACACCTGCAATCTCTTAACAACTTAAAACAAGATATCCCAGAATCTTTCCTACTCTGAACAAAACCAACAAAGACTGCACATAAGTGCTCTTTAATCACAAGTTTGTTTTGTGTGTTTAGCAATAAAGTAAAAGCCGTTCATTTTCCACACCTGTCACATAATTCTAGCCAGTGCAGCCCTTTTAATACAGCAGTTAAACGAAGAGCCTTACTGTGAGCAGAGGACCTGACCTCCATTCATAAGGACATAATGTAAGCCCTTGCAATAGAACAGAGTGTAAAAATAGCAGCCTCCTGGTTTAGGAGTTTTTTTGGAGTCCTTGTAACTCATCCCACAGCACTCCAACATTTCTGCCCTTACACAAGTTGTAGCTGGTGACTGATGGAGAAAAAGAAAAAAATGTTGACCAAAATAAGTAAATGTAATGGAGTAAAACGTAAAATGTTTACCTAGAAAAGTGGCATGAAATGGAATTACTCAAATAAAGTATAAAGTACCTCAATTGAGAGAAGCTAACATGGGTGTGGACACAGGTGTCTTGTTTAATTTCATGTTTCACAGTTGTAACTAGCTCATGCCAAGGACTATGTGAATGTGCACTTGCTGGTCCTGTTATATTCACTATATTCCTCCGTCTCACTGCTAACACTCTGACATATTGATTAAAGCCTTATGGAACTTTTTGTTTTCTTCTTCTCTAGGCTTATGTGAAGCTGCAAGTTGTTGTTTATTCATTTATTAAAGAACCCCAGTGGCCAGCAATACCTGCACTGCCTTGGTTCCGTAGAAAACATAAAAAACAGCACATGAATCAAATCAAGGCCTGCAGGTATGTGAAAATAGAATAACAGTGGAAACAGGTAAAAAGAGAACACATGGAAAGTAATAAGGATCCATTTGTTTTTGGAAGCATTTTCCTCCCTTTTTTGTGAAAGCTGCAGCACAGAAGGACGTCGCAGCAGGCTGCTGCTTCCTTTCAGCAGGGAGCAAAACTGATTCCCCTCTATTCAAATCTTCAAGTTTGGCTTTAAAGACCTTTTGGACCTGACCTCCTTGGACCCCTGCATTAATGCTGATCATGAAGATTGCTTAAAATCCTTTTCAGGTATCTAGTCACGCTTTCGATTTAGCCATTAATACAATGAGTGCATAAGAGCATGTCTTAATGACAATCTGGGCCAACAGAGTTATAGATTATACAAATTTATAACCTGGGCATCTGCGTCACTTGGGCTCGGATTTGGTGATCTTTATTTCCCGCGGTAATTAAGGACACGACAAAGTCACTTAATGCCAGACCTCTAACTCACTGGAGAGGAGGCTGGAAGGGAATTAATTCTATTGCATACATACATTATTAAATAGTTAAGTTCACTTTGTAGTGTTTTAGCTTGCAGTTTTTAGAATTTTATGTTTTTCTCTTTTTTTATAATGAAATCCAGCTCAGTTAAAAGCGATGTCACGGGGGAGAGCTGGGCTGATGTGCAGCAGATGTTCTGACTGCTGCTTCCAGTGATGAATGAAGAGACAAAACAGGGTAAGGACCCACTAACGCCCAGCTGAGTTTTGCCTTTGCCCTCTCCTGGAGAGCCTTCTAGGACATTTCAAAGACTCCTTTTGTTGTTGTGTTTTTTTTATTTCCCATCTCTAGAATCTGTTTCCCGGTTTCTCTCTCTCTCCAGAGGGCCATACCGAGGTGGCAGAGGTACAAGCTGCAGTGCCATATACATCCGCCTCACATTAAAAGACGGAGAGATGCTGCCTTTCCTCCCTCAGCCCTTTTATGGTGGATTAATGATTTATTGCTCTGGCTTCTCACTCTTCTCATCTTGCTTGGAGGGGGGGCAGTTTAACAAGCACGCTTGTTTTCTCCCCCGGCCTTCAGATAGTTCTCACTCACAGAGAAATGTGCTATGGTGCCACTGTGTGCAGCACAGCTGTGACCCAGTTCAGAGACTTTTTCACCAGAGCAGTCTCAGCGGGGAGCGAAGAAATCCAGCAAAAAATTAAAAAAAAAAACCAAACCTGATGGGCACAGCTCATCTGCACGCTGCTCTAAAACCTCCTTCCTGCTCTTCACCATGTTGGTCTGCAATGTTCACCACAGGCTGGCAAACTGATATGCACTTCAGATAGACAAAGGAATGTCAGAAAAAGTATTTTAAGTAACTTAATTTCTAAGCCCTGCAATCATGATTGATTGAGTGTAATTTTAGGTCACATGCCAGTTAGTCTCATCTGTGACGTCACATCAGTCCGTACTCTAGCACTCCCAACGGATCCCTCAAGAGGAAAAATCTATATTTTTGCACCCATTGCTCAGCAGCCAGTAGCAGGTTCAAAGGTATTTCTGTGATTCACCAGCGTTCGTCTGCCTTCAATGTTAAAATATTTCGGGCAATTATTTCCAATATTTCCACAGTCATAGGATGAGGCAGTGGACTTCAGTATGTCAGTATGAGGACAAAAAGAAGAGTGGAGTGTTCGACTGTTGTCAACATAACCAAGAAGCATCTTTGTTAGGTTGTACTTTGGCTTTCACGGAGCTCAGTTGGTTGTCTCCCCCTCCATCAAAGTGCAGGCTACCAGACCTTTTATAGCTCATTGGCACTGATCCTGATATGACTCACTTTAATGCAAAAGTTAGGACGACCAGTGTAATTGATGAGCAAGGAACACACTTCACTGGATCAAGCTTTGTGCTCTATATACATCCTCTCACTCTTTCTGTTTCTCTTCATCCGTCCAGGTCAATTTCCTGCACACTTCTCCACACCAGACTGTTCTTCCAAATCAAATCACAGCCTGTTACTCTGTCCACCCAGCTTTGAGCTCATTCATTAAACTACTTCTGTCCTCAACAAACTGCTGCTTAAGGTCCTTCCCCATGGGACATTTGTTTTGTTTTGTACACTCTGTATGGAAGATCATTTTAGCCGAGCAAACGGATGGTGATAATTTTAATAAAAGTCAAGCTCTACTTGTTATCGTGCCTGTGCTAACTGTGGTGGCCCAGATGAGTCAACACAATATGCAGAAGCCACAAGTAAAAAAGCCAAAACACGATGCTTGCATTGTGTTGACCTGTCTGGGCCACCGTAGCTAACTCTTAAGATGCCTCAAAAGATGCATCCATGGTGGTTACCTCTATCTTTGCTCCTATTTGTCTGCCAGTTAGCAGGACATCTGAGGAGAAACATGGTGTAGAGTTAGGCCATGGCTGTAGAAACAAGTGATAAGATGTGTTTTGGTGCAGGTGACGCCACAAGGACTTAGTCAAAACTGTTTTATTTGCTGGACTCCTCAGTCCATATGAGCCACCCCTATTTCTGCGTTAACAATCTTTGACAGGGTGAATTTCTTTTGCACTTTGTCCACTCTTCAGCAGATTTGGTGAATAATGTTTGGATGACTCAAAGGAATACTTTTTGTTTAATATTTCAAACCCATTTATTTTGCAGCTGCAGGTGAAATTTAGAAAATTAAATAGCATATTACCTACAGGCAACACTACATTAAGATCAATGGTGAATTTATATAACTGATCCATAACTGAGTGGCTTGAGTCCACTTTGCCTGATAATTAGCAAAATTCATCCTTTTATAAATATATTCACAGGAAAAATATATTCACCGTGATAGTCAATATGCTGATTAAAACAACACATTTAAAGAATTATGCAACCTCTGGGATGTGCTCTGTGACCCCGCCTGCTAGCTTACCTATATATTTTTTTTTATCACATTTACTTTTAACTTTATTTTTTATGTTTACTACTTGGGAGCAAACTTTCCAGAGAGCTCATAGACTTTTGCAGGCAGCCATTGTACTAAAGCTGCAATAACCTTCAGGATGTTCTCGGTGATTATGGGTGCTTTGGTGCTGCACCAACATCATAGCCATAATCCCAGGGAAGAACACCCTCCTGGGTATTTTTGCTCGAGGCAATAACAAACGCATAATCAATACAGTTTGAGTTTACACCACTTATTTGCCTGTGAGGTGCTAATAGGAGCAAAAAAAAGTGTATGCATCTACTTCCAGACATGTTGAATATATCTCTGTCCGGCCTTTGCAAGCAAATGTGCCATGTTTATGCTTGAGTGTAATCTGTTACAGGACTTTCACATATATATATGCCATTTATTTTGCCTTCCATTGAATTCAATCTAGGAAAGGAAGCTGGGATAAGGTGTCATTTTATCAGAGGATGCCAAGTGGCTTCTGTCCCTGCCAAGAAAATGTTGCAGAAGAGTGGATTAAGACCCTTTCAATTTTTTTGTACATTTTTTACGATTTGTACATACAATTCATCGAAACAGGAAAGTCAGGGAGAGAGAGAGCGAATGACCTGCGGTTAGCACTAACCCCTGTGGTACGTGTGATTGCAATTTTATTAAAAATCAAAAACTGAAATATCTTATTTACAAAGGTATTCAGACAATTTTCTGTGGGACTCCAAACTGTGGTCAGCTGATTCCTGTTTTCTGTAATTATGCGTCAGATGTGTCTAGATTTTGACTGGAGTCCACCTGTAGTAAACTGAACTGATTGGTCACAATTTGTATCAAGCATAGACTGATGGGCAGAAATGGCAATTCTTTTCATCAGTTTAAAATTACACAACAAAATGTACATAATGTGCAGAGCTCTGAATACTTTCTGAAGCGACTGTAAGTGTGTCCTTTGCAGAGATTTGAAAATAGCATTTGTAAAGAAAAAAGCAAGGAAAAACAATACACTTAAAGACAGAAACTACAAAAAAGATAGTTCTCATCTTCTAAACCCCATTTTATCCATATTTTATAACTTCCCCCCCAAAAAAATAAAACAGCTGCTGAATATCTTGAAATACAGTGGGTTGATTTCATGACAGGAGCTGATAGTGATCTTCATCCCTCAGTATCTGAAGATCTGAATCAATTAGCTCTAAATAAACCTTTCCAAGGCAGTGGGTCATTTTACCCCCCTGGATATCTTACTGTGTGCTCTCTGTCGGCATAAAGATGGTTTTTTTCCTTCTCTAATTTAAAGTCTGCTGTATTTCTGAAATAGCTGTGGAATGGCTTTTTATTAACTCATTTTATACACAGCTCTATCTGTTCAACCTGCACAATAACCTTCAATCTTTCCACACTGCCTCACTCGCCTGTTTATATTACATGTCCTCTTTGTATTTTAGGCAGAAAATCCCCCCTTTGTTTTGCTGCTCAGGTCTTATTATGGTGGATTTGGTCATCAGTTATTCTAATGTTTTGCTTGCCTGGTTAATTGTTGAGACTCTATCATGTACCATCTCTGTTCAACAAAGATTTTGAGTCCATTGGAGTCAGCAACATAAGCAGTTACAACCAAATGACACAACATCAAAGCCTCCACTTTAATCATATGGTTTAAAACAGTAGTTTCCAAGCAATGTTCAGGAGCGACCCATCATCACAGGTTGAGTATGAGTTCAACCAAAGAGAAATCTTCTGCTCTCAACCTTAGATTGTTTTATCTGTTACTGATAGAGGCATGAGGAGGTCAAACTACCCTGTTTACAAGATGAATACAAAGATTAGAGGACTCAAGAACAGCTACTCAAACTTTTTTTTTCTCTCTCTGCTTTGCCACTAATCATTTAACAACTGAAAGTATTGTTTGGGTCTTTTGGTCAGAACCCAGGAAACACTGGCTTTTAATAAATAAACCAAGAGATCTAAGTATGTAAATATGGGTAACTAATTCATTAGAGAGTTCTGGCTGGTTTCTGCATTATCATCAGCGCTCGACCTCTGGTTAAATAGAGACAAATAGATAGATTGTATCTAAATATTACGAGATAGTGACTGTATGGTCACTATTCCACCCAGACTTAAAAATGGGAGCTATTTGTAAGTTTTGCTATTGCTACATCGCCAACGTTAGCATTAACAGATGTTAACTTACCAGTCTAGAAGAAACGTTGTGATTTCAGTATCAAACTTTATTCCTTTACTTGCCGATAGCTATCTCCAGTGGTCGAAAGCAGCACCAGTGTAAACTCTTTTTTTGCTTCTATTTCAATCACTTCTTTTCTTCTACTGAAGTAAGCATGCTAACCAGCTAGCCCCAGCCTGGTCGGACTGTATCGTCACTTTCCAATACCGAGTCACTGTAGTGTCCAGTCTACTCTGAAGAAGTAGCACTGTTCAGAGGATGTATCATAAAGTCTTGAATTGTAAATGCGACAGCTGTTAATGCTGATGCTGAAGCAATGAAGCGATAATAAAACATACAAATAGTTCCCTTTAAAGTTTGGAAAAAAACTCGGGTTTAAAACTAAAATCTGAATTTTCCTGTATGTAATAAAATAAGTATTTTTGCTCACTATGGCTGAGGATTGTTGGCCTGGTGAAGTCCCATTAGGGATGTTAGCTCAGCTGAACCAAGCTGGTCAAATACAGAAAATAAAACTCCCCGCTGCTGATAGACCTTGTTTATGTGATCACCACACTCACCCAGCCAGCCCACCTGGGAACGATGCCATCGGCGTGGGATGTCCTGGTTAGGATTCTTGTTCAATCACTGCTCTTGGCGGCTGGTCCGTGTTGCCTGTGGCATTTTGATTGAATGTTTTCTATTCACACACAGAACTCCCCTTAATGGCCCTTTTCATGTGACAGTGATCTATATGCAGGTAATTACAACCGGCTATGATGGATAGTGCTGTCAGATTTACCATGATTATCCTGAGATTAAACATGTTTCAGAAATCCCAAATGTCAAAAACTATTACAAGGTCACTGGAGGAGTTGATTCTGTAGTTCTTCAGATTATAATTTGTCTGAAATTATACGACTGCAGTGCTAAATGCACTCACTATGAGTTAATTCATTCCTGTTCACATTAAAAACAATCAAGATCATGTAATGTTTGCGATATTCACTGCCTCATGTTCCATGAAATTTAACAGTATGTACTTTTTTTTTCATCATGTTTATGCTGATTTAAATCTCTTAGCATGATCGTCACGCCGCAAAGTGTGAAAATACACACATACTCATTTGATGTGTTGTCGGAAAGGTTTCACAGGCCTGTCTGTCTGACTGAAGCCTGTCAGAGCTGTGATGGATGCTTTATAGATATGATGACACACCACAGTGATGTAGAGTCTTCAGTCAAGAATCTGTGGATAAACAAAACGTAAGAAATGGAGAAAGTGCCCTTTTCTGTTACTGCCTCGCTGGCATGTGTTTCTGTTGTGTACGTTTTTTTTTTTTTTTTTACGAGGCATTTATCTCAGCTGTCATCATGACTCACAATTTATTCTTAATTGACCTCCATTGTTAAATAAAGGTTATGCAGAATATAAAAATAAAAAAAAAACATGCTCAAGGTTGTTCTCTGAAAGCTTGGCTGGGCCGCCGCCAGCCAGGCAGGAGGAAGCCAAAGAGTTTCCTGAACTAAGAGGACATCCGCCAGAAAAACAAGGCCTTAAAGTCTAATTGGTCTGATTAGAGGGACTCCTAAGCCAGCACTTCTGATTAAGTGGAGTGATGGAGGTGATAAAGGCCGACTGGCAGGTGGCGTTGGACCGTTAAGTGGGCAAAATGAAGCAAAAGTTCACTCCTGGCTCGGGCGGGGATCCTGTCTTACATTTTATCCTCCGCTGCGAGCAGTGAGATGTGACCGTATCAGTCATCATCTTATGCCAGCGCCGGCTCCTCCCTGCGTCTCCCTGCTGCAGCCATTCACAGACTGACACACACTCAGAGTGTGAGCAAAAGCAAGGGCAGGGGCAGAGGCAGCGATGTTTCTACTCCAAGAGTTTCACATTTTCCTTCTCAGCCGACGTCTAATTGTCTCATTCTTTTTCATTCTTTTTCATTCTTTTGTGTTTATGGTGTTGGATCCAAACTTTTTTCCCTGCACCTTCTGCAATATGCACAACTCAATATTTGTACAAATATAAATATATATATATTTATTTATATGTGTGTGTGTGTGTGTGCGCGTAATAAGTAGATTGGATTTCATTTTCCCTCAGAGACACGAACAAGTGAAAATTCAGTTTAAAAACAATAACTGGGGAAAGGAGAAAGCAAAGACACCCGTGTAGCTCTGCAGGGTGTGTGCTGTAACTGAGTTTAAAAAACACAGACAGAAAGCTCCCTTCTTCCAGTTCTGGTGACGTATGGCTGGTTTTTTGGGGGGATTTTTTTTGTTCGCTCTGTTGCTTTGACAGATGTGTCCCTGCCTGTTCAAAGTTAAGTTTGGCATTTTGAAAGAACCACATTTTAGCAGACTCAACACTCTGCAGAATACACACAGTAGTGTTACCAGAGTTTGCAAAGAAGTACAGCAGTAGCACAACAGGGCAGAACATTGCCCGTCATATAGACTCTCAGTTGTGGAACGGACTCAGCCAACACACAGAACACATCAAATACAACTGATATCTGTGGTTTGAGCACCAAACTCAGTGCAGCAGAGAACAGAGAGTGACGACAGTGAGCTGACTAATATAAATATACTTGGATGGAGGCAGGGCTTACTAAATCCCACATGAACAGCGGCAGTGGAAGCAATTGTGTTCGGACAGTGACAATGATAAATCATTGCACAAAATGTACATTAACACACGCGATGTTTCTGAGCAGAGCTTGGTGAAGTCGAGCAGTAATCTTCAGCATCTCAGTGCCGAGTCAAACCTCTGAGAGGAGTTTCTTCAGTCCTGAGCTGCTTGTTACCAGCTGCAAGAGCGGGGATGGTATTTGTTTTGTGAGTCTGTATGTGAGTGTGTGTCATCATAGCAAAATGCACATAACTTTACTAATTACTCAGCAGCAACGGCAAAGCATTGTATTACTGGTTGCTTCACTTTCTTTACTCAGCTGTAACTAGATCTTCCACTTGTGGCATCTTCTGTATTTAACACATGGGGCAGTTTAACAAGCAGGCGGCCATACAAGTAAGAGGGATTTACTGAGCATCCAGCAGCTGGCTCAGCACCAGTGACTGCACACTGCTCTCCACAGGTGCTGACTTCAGAGGCGCGGCTACAAGAGGCGACTCCTTTGCCACATCAGCCAGCCAAGAACAAACTGAGTTTAGATAAGAGTCACATTTCTCCAAGGGTATTGGTAATTCAAATATTGGCATTGAAAATTTATAGTTATTTAAAGAGTCATAATGCCATTTTTCTTTCTGGCAAATCTTTAAAGGTCATATTCTGTTTTGATTATAAAGCAGGTCTAGGTTCTATATTAACACTGTGAAAGTATCAAAGCGCTCAGTCCACAGAAAAGTGCACACAGCCTGTATTCAGAAACTGAGCTGTAAAACCAGCTGTCAGGACTTTTGTAACTTTGTGATGTCACAACAAAGCAGTCAAAGTTCTCAGCCATGCCCCCAGCCCTGCCCTCCTGGACCCACCATCCAACCTTGCAGGATTTGGTTTCTCTGAGTGTTAACCTGAAATCTGCTGTATATTTATTCAATGACTCAGAAAAAAGTCAGCCAATCACAAGAGAGGCTCAGAGCCTCCTCTCTTCTGATTGGCTCACCAACATGTTGTTATTAGAGCTCCAGAGAGAAGCCTGAGAGAGGAGATGTAAAACTACATCGAGATGGTTTTTAGTTCCTAAAACCAGCAATCAGCAAATATATCTTCTTATGGATCACAAAAAAAAAAACACAGGAAAAGTTTGAAATATGGACCTTTAAATAAAATCCTTGATCTGAGGTACTGTAGAGGGTGTGAAGACATTTGGGCTCAAACAATGTGAGAAATTTAAGTGGAAGGCCTGGTGTCTGTACATGCTTCTTTCTATGTTGTCGTGAGAAAATATCACAAAAATCATGTCACACAGCTCCACTGTTTTGCAGCCTGGATATAATATCAAAGCGATGACTCCAGTCTCTCTCAGGCTGAGCATCAGTCCTCCTTCTCCTCTTTTAACAAACACTGTCCACTAACCATGTGAGGAGGAAGGCTTAAGAGATTCCTCCCCTCATAATAAACGTCAAGTCCTTATTGCCTCCAGGTTATGAAAAGTAAATGTTATATTGACACTTCAATCACTCAGCCTTATTGCTTTCTTCAGGGCGACAGTGAAGAAAATGTTCTGTTTCGGCTTCATGCAAAGCTTGAAGTTGCCGGAGCAAAGGTCATCTGTAGAGTCTGTGAATGTTTTTGTAGCCCTGCTTCAAACCTGCATAATTAGGTTTTAATGATATTTTCCTTTACAGCACTCACACTTTCTTCGAGTCTCTGGGGAGATTAGAGCAACCTGCTATGAAATCCAGCTGGAGGTTTGTGGGTAAATTTGAACACAACAATGCAGGCAGTGGATTTCTTTCATTTATTTTCTGCCTCTGCAGCACATATCCAAGCGTAAGATGATAGTTTAATTGGAAAAATGTCTTCTTTTTTTTTTCTTCCCATGAATGTGAGAATGTGTGTGTTTACGAAACCCTCAGCATCTATGCCATCCTTAATAAACCTCTGCTTCCTCTCAGTCTCTGCCCAGTGACAGTTTCCAAAGCTGTGACATTTATATCCAAATGGTAATTGATTCAGAGGAGGCTGTTAGTATGCAGCTACAATTTAACAACTTTCCTCTTGGGGGAGGAGGAGGGATCAAGCCCTGGAAAGGAGAGACAGGATTTTTTTTTTTTTTTTTTTTTGCTGTTGTTGTTTTTGGTGTTTAAGATGGTGAGATCAGATTGGAAAAACAGAGGTGGCTTGTTTTGCACGTCTTGCTTCCCCGCTCGTCTCACGCACACACACACACACACACAGACACACACACACACACTCATGCACACGTGCAGCTCGTGCAGCAGGATGCTGCTGAGGCTGTTTATTGATTGGATGCCACTGGCAGAATGGACTTTGTCAAAGGCAGTACTCTGTGCTCACACCGCAGGCTGTGTTTACTGGTGCGTCTCACCTGTGAAGTGGAGGCACGAATGTGGACAACGAAGACAACAACAACAAAAACAACAATAACAACAACAATAGCAGCAGCGGCAGCAACAACAACATGAGGGCCTGATGAGCAGCAGTAATCCTCCCCAGATACTGTCAGGCCTGCTGCACAGAAATAATGGCATCACACCCAGCATACTGACTGCACGCACTTGTCATTCGTGATTACCGCTCATGAGCTCCAGCCGTGGACCGTTACAATTATGACACACTTAACGAGAACAAATGAAGCAATGATTGGCCATATAATGTGACCTCTAGCAAATGCCGGCAGGAGTTCATTGTCTTGTCCTTACCGCGCATTTTCCGTTAGCATCTGCTAATGTGGATGAAGGTAATCACTTCTTATGAAAGATGCTATTAACAAATCACAAAAAAAAAAAACAAAAACAAAAACCTGGAGCATAAAAAAGGAGCAAATACTGTGTCCAAGGATTATTCTGTTTATTAAAGCAAAACCACGGCTTCTCCTGATAAACAATCGCCCCGGCACTCAATTTTGAAGTTGGGCTGGAGCAAGGGGTGAAACGAGTTTAGCGACCACAATCTCAGTTAAACAAGACAAATGCACTGTGTACATCGAGTCACCCCACCCCTCCCCCCACCCTGATCATTAGTGTTGCACAAGTAATGATAAGGGGGAAACTGTCGCCTCTCTCAGTTGTAATGCCTCAGTTTCCTCTGGCATCTTTCATTACCCTCCGTTTTCTGTGAAGCAGCAAGATAAGGCTGCACGACCGTGACAGCTCCTGTCAAGACACTTCTCTTTCACTACAATAATAACCTTTATTATTATTATTATTATTATTAGTTTTATTTAGATTTTTTGATTTTATGTGTAAAGCAGAAATATATCAGGATTATGTCCCTCTTAGGAATGGAGTGTTCACTCTTTAAAACTGCCAAGTCTGACGGCCAGATGTCTTCTCATAAACATGTTTGTTCATCATAGAACACCTGTAATGGTGTGGTGCACTTACTCACACACACATACATACTCACTCACACACACACACACACACACATCTCAAAAACACACTTTTGAAGAAAGAAAAAGGTGCTAAAAGTTTTAATTTTCCCCTGACCGTACTTTGTATTCTTTAGGAATTCATTATTCTTCAAGGTGCGACTCATCCAGTCAATTAGGTCCAAGTGAAAAGTTTTCGAGCAGTTTATAATCTCCTCATATGCATCACAGAGCAATGAGGTGTGTCAAGTAAAAAGAATTTAAAAACAAAAATAAAACAAAAAAACAACAGGAATCATCAGCATCACGTCTCTCTGGCTGCACAGCTTTACTCAGTTTGTACAATGGTCTGTGCATCGTCTCATTACAGCAACACGTGAAAGAGCGCTATGAAGAAAAGAAACGTGTTGCCCCGAAAATGTCAGCAGTCCAGAGAGTTTAGCGTCGTTCTGCCACACCTGAAGGCAGAGTGAAAAGCCACTGTATGTGAGAGTGGTTTCAAAATACCATATATCTAATGTTAATTATCAGTGTAATAGATTTTTTTGATCTTTGCATATTTTGCATATTTATGTATATGAACAAAGATTCATCACAGATCATTAGCAAATAATATTTTGAATCTGAAGGGCTGATTTATTGTAATATAATGTAACTTTTTGTGGGAACAAACAGCGTAATGGGAAAAAAAAGTAGCTCAATTAACACAACCAAAAACAATCTTACTAACCCAATTAATTAAAAATGTGTGTTTTATTTATTTAGAATTGACCATTCTAAGACGCCATTGATTTATGCTCCCAAATTGAACTCCGTATTTACCATCCTCTTTGTCAGTTGCTAGCACCTTTTGAATTTTCTTGGAAACTAAATATGCTTTATATACTGATAACGTCAAAATGGTGGATATCTTTGCAGGCCTATCTGCTTGATGTGATATGGAACCACTTTAAGTCAAGAGGCACGTTATGGAGGATCAGACACCTGCAATGTCATCAGGAAATGAGCTGCACGACCTCTTTAATGACATGCAGTTGCACCAGGACGCCAATAAGATTCGCTTTGCATCGAGTGTCGCGCTTTTGAAACATGTTGCGGCCGCCTGGCTCATTAACAAAGGCGACAGAACGGACCCTTGAACAGGGTCGGTGTCAGAGGAGAGCAATTCCCCTCTGCGCCAGAACTGGGGCAGACATTTTGGGTGGTGCTCTGAGCTAAGCCAAATCAAGACCCACATAAAAAATCCCTGATTGAAAGACAAAATATAGACCAATGAAATACTAGAGAGAGAATGTGGGGCAAATATCCGTGATACTTGTCAACGTGACAATTACAAGGCGAGTGCTTTCAAGAGCTTTCCTCCTGTGGCGTTAAGAGCTGCATTACTTTCCCAATCTGATTGTTTTGTGGCGTTGGTGTGAAAATCCGTCTCTTTGCTCAGGATCTCTTTGGTGCCATTCATTATTTCATTCTTCTGTTGAAATATGGTCTCATTATTCTTCAGCCAATGTCGACCCCGTCGTTACCTGTCAGCGTTTTTTTGCTGAGGCTCGCGCACTTGGAGCTGTTAAACACTAATGGACAATCCCTCTTCCCTTTGTGCTCAACATGCCATGTGATGTGCCATTTTGACTGACAGAGGAATGGAGGGCCAATTTGCAAATGCTGTCTTCCAGAGCATCCAGTGTGGAAAGACATTCATCAAAAGCTCCGTGCACTTTTTCTTGTCTCCTCGTCATATTATCTGCACGGCGCTGTCAGGGGCGCTGTGGAGTCGATCACGCTTTTTCCTTTCAAAGGCTTGCACGGGTGGACCATGTGCCAGCTGTAAAGTATGGGTGGGCAATTAAAGTCCACTTCTTCTTCTTCTTCTTCTGTCTGGGATGTTAAATAAGCAGTGTGAGATAAAGTGCTTTGGTCCAAAGGTACATGCATTTAACCAAGAATCAACATTACCACGTTTGGATCCATCCAGTGCAAAGAGTGGAAGACACTTGTGATACCTGCTGAAGAATCTATAATCTTTCCTATGTCAGTTTATTGATATAGCTGAGGATAGTTCCCGCCTTTTTTACTTGACCCTTTAAGACAACACAAACTCAACTACAACCGGTTATCAAAGGTTTTATAGGAGTAATTCAAGGAAGCACAGAGATTATTTTTACCTTATAAACCTCATCAATTTTTGCGGTGTGCAGAGGTGAAACTGTCCAGCATTTCGCAACAATACACATGGAGAAGAAATATTTTTTGCGTATCATCTTGCATCTGGTGAGACTTATCTCGTGATGGCCTCAAACAGTTTTGTAGGAGACGACAGATACTTGAGTATAAAAGCCTTAATGAACATTAATGCAATTATTTGGGGGTGGTGATGGATGGGTAGAAGAAAGTTCTATTGAAAAAGAAAAGCAGCCTATTTATTTAAAAAAAAAAAATTGAACGAATGAACGTGAACTAGTTAATTTTCATCCATATGGACTGAACTTTGAACTAGTTCTGTGTGAACTGGCACATCAGTGCCGCCTCATGCTACCAGCAGTGACAAGGACACTAGCAAAACACAAAACTAGAGAAGAATCAGTCAGGAAGGATCAGGAGAGAGCAGTCTGTGGTCTGTGTCTGTGGCCACCACATGTAAACCCATTCCCTTTTTGGAGGTTGTCTTGCTTTTTCCTCTTCATTGCACCTCTTGTCACTTTCATTTGCACCAAAGCAGGTGAAATTGATTCACAATCACTTGTGCTTCCTAAATGGACAGATTGATATCCATGAAGTTTAACTGACTTTGTGTTATACTGTGATGATTAAGTGTTCCCTTCATTTTTTTGAGTGATACATACATGTGTATATATATATATATATATATATATTTGGACTGGTTTATGCTCAATGTGGCGGCTTTTTTGCACCATCCACCTGAAAGTCACTATAAAGAACTTTAAAAATGAATTTGTCGGCACCGTTTGGTCATTTTAGACTAATGACTTTATAACTTCTGTTTGTAACTGTTTTAATTGATTCTTGTCATTGCATTGTTTATTAATTGTATATGTTTGGTTTAATTTGATCTACTAATTTACTCCAAGTGATCTTCTAGTTTAAATAAAGACTATATATATATATATATATATATATATATATGTGTACAGTGTGTGTGTGTGTGTGTGTGTGTGTGTGTAAAAGGGTAGAAGGTGATGGAGAGAGTGAGAAACAGAGGCAGCCTAAAAGGAAAAAGCAAAGGGCAGCAGGATGAGCACTGGCAGTTATAGAGGATGTCACACTATCTGTATCTGCCTTGTTTGTTGAAGCAACAGGAAACACCTTAACAGGCAACTTGTCTGTGGAAAGGCCAGTATGATTTCACACTGTATAGCCCAGTGTTATTTTTAAGTTCTCGTGCTGATCCCAGATCTCAGAACTTCCAGACATCACAAACTAAATTTTAAGCAAATGTGTCTAAAATGATGCACAAGACATCTGGAAAGTGTCCAGTTTTGGAATTGGTGCTCCCATTAAAACATGGAGTCTGGGGTTTGAATATGTAAGAAGTCATGTAGTCTGATGAAGAGCTAGAACAAGCTGGTACAGAATATATATGATACTGTTACACTTTTTACGACCACACAAAGCTAATGAAATGTGCTATACTGTATGTTAAGGGGCGATGAATTCTCTGACACAATTTAATAACTCAAAATTGAAATAAGTAAACATACATAAAACAAGCAGTAAAACCGGTGTGTGTCTTCAACTTGCAACAAAGCCTAACAAGTCATGTGTTGTAATGAGGAATAAAATGATAAAGACGGGTGGTTTGTGGAGGTTTAGGATCAATGTAATAACTTCATTGTAGTTAAACGTTGCAGAGGATCCCAATAAATAAGATAAGCTTACCCCAGTGGAGGCTTCGTCAAACACCTCTGCTATAAAAGTAATAACAGCAGACCTTGGTCAAACTGCATTCACCTTGATCAAATGGCACTCAAGCTGGCTAAAACAAATAAATCTTGGCAGTGGGTTTAGTCTGTACACCAGATGGATGAGCTTTGACACACTGGATAATAACTGAGTGAATGAGGACAGTGGAGTAAGGCAATGACAGCAAAGTATTTGAAAGTCAATTTGATGTGGCTTCCTCTCGCTGTCAAATTACCTGTCTGGAATTTTTAATGTGGTGATTTACACCATCTGGTATGGCCAGATTTTACCGGATTAAAACACGTTTATGAATACAATTAAACCACAAATCAAAAAATGAAAAAAAATATGAATATTCCTAACTATCTGACTCCAGATATTTCTCCTTGTAACGCCTTTGTAAAGACAAGAGAGATGTATATTACAATATGTTCACTCAAAAAGGTGCTGTGTTGAAACAAGAATATTATTAAATATAACGTTCCTCTAATAAAAACCCGGCCTTTAGTAGAAGATTAAGTGCATGTGAAATCACCGAAATTCTGAGATTAGAAAATCTGAGAATAAAGTACGGTAAGTACCAATTTTGGGAATAAAGTCATAACTCTGAGAGAAAAGTGGATTCTGAGAATAAAGTTAGAATTTTTTCGAAAAATCTGAGAATTCTTTTGATATGAAAGTCAAATTTCAGAAAAAAGTAAAAGCTCTTTTCATCTGACAGTAAAATGGATTCTAAAAATAAAACTTTACTATGTTGAGAAATTATGAGAATAAATTCATAGGAATAACATTTCAGAAAAATTCAGAGCTCTCCGATAAAAGTCATGAAGTTGGGAATAAAACCATGATTCTGTGATTCTGGGAAGTTTTGAGAAAATCTAAGAACAAAAGTCGTTATTCAGTATGAAGGCAAATTTCATTATTCTCCAATTTTCTAATCTCTGATTTTTTTTCCCAGAATTTTGAGAATAAGTGAGACGCCAGCCTGAATTCCTAAAGTTAGATAATCTGAGAAAATGTTCATAACACAAATGTCAACTTTCCTAAAAATCTCAGATCAAAATCAGAACAAAGTCATGGTGGATTCTATGAATAAAAGTATATATTTTTAGATATAAAATGTGACACTAACATCTGAGAATAACAACACAATTCAATAAAAAGTCAATTTCGACAAAAAAACTTCTGCGATTAAAATGAATTCTGAAAATGAAATAAATTTTAAATACATTTCAGGAACATCACAACCTTTGATAATAATCTGAATTTTGACAGTAAAGTGCTTTTCTGAGAATTTTTAAATACCATTTTTCTGAAATTCTATGAATATCATTTCATCTCCTAATTAAAGAAAATAGTCACAATTATCATGAAGTTAGTTTCTTTAGAATAAGAAGAGAATAAAAAGAATAAAGTGAATTCTTAAAATAAATAGAGGATATTTGAATAAAAGTTTTTTGACATTAGAAAATCGGAGAATAAATCCATAAAGTAGTTTCGGGAAAGGGCAATCAGCTCAAATTTGACATTATAGATTTTGGAAAAACATTTCACAGAGTGAAGAGTAAATCAGAGCACTTTTGCCTGTCTTTTTTTCCAGACATCACCACCAGTAGTAACAAGTGTTACCTTAAAATTCAGAATAAAATTTCCCTTGGTACCAGACATTTTTAAGCAAGCAAATCCTTCTCCCCCCTCCCACTGCACTGGCATGGCATTTGATTTATAATTCTAAAGTAAACCAGCATGTTTTCACATTTCCCTGAACACACACACACACCCACACAACCACACACCCACACACACACACACACACACACACACACACACACACACACACACACACGGCTTACTGCACACTGCAACACAGGACGTGATTGGTGACTTGGTGACTTGTGAGTGGATGCAGCTTGTGCGCGCACTGACGCGTGAACATCCACCAACAGCAGCGCCTCGCCTCTACAGACAACTTCTAATACACTGTAATCTTTCTGTATGTGTTTTTTTTTTTTTTTTTCAACACCTCCGCGAGTTATTGAGTGAAGTCCGGAGGCAATATGACCAAAGGAGAGGAGGGGGGGAGATGCCGATTGATAATTAACTGAGGTACCTGAATGGTGACGTGAGTGGAGGATTGGGGGGTGGGGTGGGGGGGGGGGGGGGGGGGGGTGGGGTGGGTGGGGGGTGACGAGAGAGAAAGAGAGAGAGGGAGGAAGAGAGAGAAGGAGAGGTGGAGGGAGGCGGGCCGGAGAGGAGAGAGAGAGGTCTTGCCTCTTGTGTTGCTGAGGCTCTTTGATTCAGTGGCAGCGGCTGAGACAACCCCGTTACCGGCCACCGTTAACCCGGTAAGTCTTCATCATCATCTTCTCTCCGACTCTTCATCGTTTTATCTCACTAGAAAAAGTTAATGCTCCGTTTCCACTCAAGAAAGTTTATGCGTAAAACGAGGCGACAAAACGTGTCATATTTTTTACCCTAAAGGCAATTCATGAACACGGATAGTGTCTGTTATCTAGTTAAATAGCATTTTCTCGTGTGTGTTTTAAGTGAAAATATGACAGAAAAAGACGGAACTTGTTTACTTTTGTGGTGCTGAAGCGCTCCAACAAGCCAAATGGAAACTTGGGCGCTGTCCGTGGTGCTGAAAGTGTTCGCCGCTCCAGTTTTTGCCAATTATCGACCCAGATTCTTCTTTTTATTATGTCTGATTAAGTGTATAAAGGATTCTTAGCCTAACCTTAAGTCAAATCTACTGACTAAACCTCTCTGTGCGCGTCTCTTTTCTCACAGTGCAACTACGAGACTCGATCCTACTCAAGATCAACTGCTCATGGTGAAGAAAAAGCAGATTTCCCTGGAGGACATCGAGTCTTTCTCGCGTCTCTGCAGCCAAAATCAAAGAAGACGTCTGTCCTGTAAGAAAACAAGCTCTTTACTGGATGACAACAAAGTCTGAAGATGCACTGTGTGTCCGGTGAGCGCAAGAGCTGCCAGTCAGAGTCCGTGAGTGAAAGCTTGGCACGTAAAGGAGTACCTGAGATGAAGAAACCCGCAAGAAGCTCCACTCGGTAAGAAGTGGGAGAGTGATATTGAGAGAGAGAGAGCAGACAGAAGAGAGTGGGGGCCAAAGAACAAACACCAGCGCGTCCTCAAATGATGGGGATAAAGCACCTTCTGCTTCTTTTGATTTACTTAGACCCACTGAATGTCCTGTGCGCCGCCACCACCAACAAAAAGAGCAAAACCCCGCAGAGGAGGAACCCAAAGGTGAAGGAGGTCAACGGCAGCACCACTGCGGTCCCGGTGGTCGCGGCCGTCCCGGGGAGGATCACCCAGGTCCAGGCTCCCTCGGTCGGCGTCGTCCAGCACGACACCTGCCTGGGCTACTACGACGTGAGCGGTCAGTACGACAAAGAGTTCGCCTGTAACAACACCGACCACCGGTTCTGCTGCGGCAGCTGCTTCCTGCGCTTCTGCTGCGCGGACCGGGGGAAGCGGCTGGAGCAGAAGAGCTGCACGAACTACAACACGCCGGACTGGATCAAAACCCAGCCCCCTTCACCGGCACCAACAGGTGATACGTATGACCCAGAGCTGGACCAGACCAACACCACAGTGTACATCACCTGCGGGGTCATAGCGCTCATCATTGCCATTGGGATTTCTGCTAAAGTTGCCTATGATAAAGCCACCAAGCCTCCTCAGGAAATGAATGTGCACAGGTAAGATTCTTCTCACACATTCATTCTGGGTGATGATCAATGAAAAAGTAGAAAAAATATATTTTATCTTAATGAATTTACACTGTAAAGGTTCATCTTGGTAACTCTGGGTTTTAGGGATATCTCCACCCTTATTCTACTCAGCAATAACGTCTTACCAGTTTAGTAAGAAAATGCATCAATAGTTTCCTGTAGTCAGAGTGTATACAACGGGAGGGAAAAGACCTTACAGCTCTTCAAATAACACCGCACATATCCACAGTCTGGCACACTCTTGATCCTGTAATGAGACTTTCTCTAGCTGTCAATCCAGTCCAGTAGCTTTAAAGAGAAAATATATGTACACACAGCGGCTGTACTGGTGACTCAGCTGATTTATAGTAGTCTACATAACTTAAAGCCTCAATATCATACGTTCAATCCAGCCCATGACCTTTAACACAAGCCGTTACTCTCCTCCCCAGAGCTTCCCTGTCAAAAAATGTCAAGATTGTATACCTTTCCACTGTTCATGTCCCACTCTGTGTCAATCCTTGGATGGGGAGGGGGTGGTATTTTATGTCCGTTCAACCTCGGGGGGATAAAGCAAATGCCACTGAAAGCCATTATGAGTGATCACGTTCATCCTGATGGGAGTCGTGTCCTCTACAATGACAATATTTTGAAATCCTCAAGGCACCAGTGGTGGTCATTGAATTGCTCAATGAACATTAAAGCAACATAAAAAACACATCCTGTGGCCAAATTCAGTCACCAGCTGAGCACACTGCTGTATGGTGATGTCAGGAACAGACCTCAGGTAACATCATCACAACACCAAATGACTCCTTAATGTTGCCAATTATGTTTGTGTTGTATTATTTCATACAAAGAACTGCTGTTTTCTGTGTCCTGAAGCAAACACCTTATAAGGTTTGATCTGACTACGTCTCAATAGAGTCACAATTCATCTCTTTTGTTTACCCAAAACCCAGTAGGAATGATCAGATTATGAGCACAAAGAGCATTTGAAAGACCATTGGTGTCTTAATAAGCTTCACGGTGGTGTGGAGTTTGTTTTACCCTACAAATGGTGCAGGAGTGACATGAGCCGAGTGGTTTAATCAAGTGCGTGCAGACAGCTCTCTTTAAAACCTGGTCTGAAATCTTTGTTTTTGAACATTAAATAGACCTGACAGTCAGAGTCAAAGATTACTTGAGTTTCTCAGTGTTGAACCCTTCATGAACATTGACAGATTCTGTATGACTGTATATCTGTGGTTTGATCAGATTTGATTGACAGTCGCCTAGCAACATTTAAAGCAAACAGCCCCATAACTGTCAGAAGACTTCAATTTGACCACTGCTAAATTCTGATTGGTGCACAGAAGTACACAATGTTACCAACCTTTTTTCCAGCTGAGCCCCACCCACTTCAAACCAGTGAGAGAAAACACAAATACTGCACATACTGTAAATCTCAAATGTGAAGTAATTCAAAACTCTTTGAACCTTTGGGAAATTATTTTCTGTTCTTGTAGAACTCATGTAGTGCAAATGAAAAAGAAAAATATGTTATCAGAGCCTTATAAAAAAGGTGGATACATCATGTTACTAGAGCTGAAATTATTAATGCATTAATAAATTACTTGATTGACACAAATTAATCAATCAAACTATTTTGATAATTGATTAATTGTTTGTCATTTTTCAACCAAAAATACCAATAATTAGATGGTTCTACTTCTCAAATATGAGAATTTCAAGCCTTTCTTTGTCTGTCATTATAAGAGAGAATTATGAACATGTTTCACTGTTTTCTAGAATTTTCTAGACAAAAAAAGTAATCAAGAAAATAATCGGTCAGTTAATCAATAATAAAACCTACATACGTGTAACACTTCTGGCACAAAGTTAAAGCTGCATATAAGTATTTTTAAGGCATGACATGTCTATTTGCATATGAAAGGGGGTACTTGTGATAATGAGCACATGGAGAACTTTGTAGTTCCTCACACTGCTATGGAGCTGTATGGTGACTTTCAGCTCATTGTTTTCCTTACTGATCTGTTTCACTCTCAGCGCTCTCACACAGTGAGAGAGCAGCTGGTGAACATACAGTGGTAGAGTTGAAGATGTAGCAGCTGAAGAGCAAGCTGAGAGCTTTCCCATGGGAGACCAAAAACAGAGTTAAAAGAGGGGGAATATTGGTTGAAGAAGACAAGGCTCCAAAAGCACGTTAGTGTTACTCCATAACTTTGGATGTTTGGTAAACACACAAGTTTCGCCATTATAAACTTCAAGGGTGATATGTCAGTTTTGTATTCACACCTTGTTTCTGCTTGCCCCAAGTGGCCAAAAATGAATTTCTTACAGGTTTAATATTTGAGTTGTGTATGTTAGAGTATGAAAACTGAAAATGATTAAGACGATGACTGTTTTTTTTATTTTCATAAGGGAGGATTTATAATTTCTGTTGTGGCCTGTGGTCAGGAAGACCTGCCTGCACTGGCTCAAATCTTGGCATCCACCTTTATATGTGGCGTTTGCATGTTTCTTATCATGTTTAGATGAATTTCCTTCCACAAGAAACAAACAGTACAGGTGAAGTGGAAATCCAAAACCCAAATGTGTTTGTCTGTTTGATAGACTGCCAACTTGCACACTATTCATAGAACGCTTTCAAAACATCTGTCCAAGCTGCCTTCTGCACCATGCATGCTGGGATACTCTCAATACCTGTTTCAGTGGGGATGGAAAGTGTAGAAAGGGATAAATGGGGGTTTAATTGGGGGTTAGGTCTGACATAAATGTTACACATGTTTTCCACCCACGGGTAAAGAAAAACATCATAGTCACTTAGTCACTGCTCATATCCAAGAGTCACTTGAGTCACCTACTATTATCTAGGGTTTGTCTAGCTTCTCAGCCAGAGCCCGGATCCTTGATTTAATGATATGAAGACAATTGAGCATTGTTATGTCTCAGTTGTGAAACTTTGGTGCCTGCTGCTTTTAAAATGCCAAGAGAGATTACTCAGCTCTCTCAGAAAAACACAGTGACAAGTTCTTGATAAAAATATGTCCAAATTCAGGCCCTGACAACAGCACAAAGGAATGCTTTCAGTTGATCAGTTATATATTAAATTTAAGCTCCAGTGATCACTGTAAGTGTCTTTTCAAAGGTTGGCATTTTATAATACAGCGTTAGTAAAGAACAACAAATTTCATGATGCAGCACTTTTATTTTCTATGTATTCTCTGAGAAATGAGGAGATGGTGAAGTTTACGTCTCCTTACTGCTGTTCTATCCTAGCCATGGGGTGTACTTTCAAGTGGATCTGCTTAATGCCATCTCTTCAATATGAGCTGTGGCTATGAGAGTTTAGAGAGAGGGCTATTAAATGAGGAGGCATGTCTTCTTGGGTGCTCAATAGTTTTATTCCTTCTTTTAATGATTTGTTTATTCTCACTAGCCATTTGGCGCATTGAGCAGTCATAATGATGTCTGCTGGAATAGACGTCAGAGGCTGGCAGCAGACATTCATGATGACAGCTGTGACCAAAAAGAAGTAGTGGAACATGGGGTTAGCTTTATATTTGGCAAGGGTCTGCTCTTTAAAAGTGAGGAGCATCTTTCTTAATTTCCGGTGCTTCTATAAAGCGATTTCGACTCCTACCTCTGTGACTGAGGGAACAATGTGAGCAGAATACTGAGCTGTTGGCAGACCTTTGCTGTTTGGTCTGTGACCTTCACCGAAACACAAGAAATGCCGAGTGAGAGCTAAAGCCAATGATTTGAACAGGCTGTATTGATCACCTTCTGCAGAGCAAACAGAGATGCAATTTATGCCAGCTAGGTGGTGAGAATAATGCTTCGGTCTCCAATTGCGAGACCAAGAAATTGAGTTAAATGGTAAGACGACTGTGAATGGGCAAAAATAGCAGTAGAATAAGTTAATTGTAAAAGGGACAGAAAAGGTCAAAAGTTTGTATAGGAAGTCTGGTTCCAGGATTTTACAGCCAATATTATCAGCTGATTTTTTTTTTATCACAAATATACTTGTCTGTCCAAATGTGTTGCACATTAAAAAAAAAAAAAAAAAAAAGTTTCATTCTCAATACTTCAGGCCCAATTTTATTAATTTTTTTTTTCATGGTAATGATGGAGCTTATCACTTAGTGCAACCGTGTGGCTCTGTGTTTTTCACAGGTTTAGGACAATAATATCCAGAATATGGAATACCAACAGACTTATCCTTCTAATACGGCATTAAACCTGTAATTTCATACTTCTCAGCAGACTCCTGTTCCTCTGTTAGTCAGATTAATTGTGGCGTTCCCCAAGGTTTGATTCTAGGTCCTCTGTTGTTTTCAATTTATGTGCATCCTCTCAATCAGGTTTTACAGAGTTATGCATTGATTTTAAAATTATGTAGCCGATACTCAAGGCATTAAATGGCCTTGTTCCAAAATTTGCCACGACCAAAGATTTTTTTAAACTCTCATATTGATACTGGTCAGCCCAGAAAATGCAGTATTGTTTGGGCTCTATTAAGATTATAAGCATTTAAGATAAAGATAGTTTTTTTGAAATTTCCAAGTAATTTGACAACAATCAAAAGTACTTTTGTACTTGGGTCCTTCTGTGGTTTCATTTCTCTTGCCAAAGTTAATTTCTCTTATTAAAACATCTTATAAAAGTCGGACGTGTTCCTGCAAACTATAGCTCCTGCTGCACACGACATAGCAGCCAACTAGGACAATGCAAAATCAGGTCGCCTCTGTCTGTGAAAAAGAAAACGGCTAAAGTGTGCTCATCCTGGAAGGGAAATGCTATTAATATACTGTATATCTCCCAAAGTCACAGAGTTATAGAAAAGAGGACTGTGTGGTTGCTTTAGGTTGACATTGACACAGTTAAATTGCCCTTTCATTTCCTTTAAGAAAATGCAGCGCTGGCACTCCATCTCACAAACTAACCTAGCCTCCAAAAGTTGGAAATGGTGTTGCTGAAATATTGCTTTTATTTTGTGGCTTCAAAGAAGAGACACTAAGTTAACTCTTAATAAATGGGCTTTGAGCTCCAGTCCGGCACAAATAATAGAACGTGTCTGTACCTTGTGTACCTTGCTATTGAAAATCTAACTCCTTTGTGACTGTAGTTGTAATTAGGATTTCCACTCTGCCTTGCTCCAAACCTCTATGATTCAAATTGGAGCTGTAGCTGAATAAATGAGGAAGACCTTCAGGGGGATTGTTGCGGAGGAAAAAAAAGAGAAGATGTTAGTAATTGGAAAAGGGAAACATTTCAGGTTAAACATTTTTTTCTTTATTTGTGTGATTTCCTTTCAGAGCCCTGGCAGATATTCTGAGGCAACAAGGACCAGTCCCAATATCTCAGTATGAACATGAAAACATTGCAGCGATTGATGGGTCACCCAAAGACGAGACTCCAGTCAGAACCTCGAAGAACCATTACACACCTGTTCACACCAACCATGGTAGGTTACACTGCTTTGATACAGCTCAATCGCTCAGACTGAAATAGAGTATGTTTGTAAGCCAAATAAATGTGTCCATTTATAAATCCAACTTTATGTTATTGGGATGGTGTAAAGCTTACAGTGTGTGTTGTAAGGAGCTCGCTTTAATCTGCCACAACGTCCTTTGATTGACATCCTCTGAAATAGATGGATGCGCTGTGGATCTTAAGCTTTCCCCTCAATATTTCTTAAGAGGAAACGTATAAGAAAATACATAGCGAATTAAATACAAGGCCCTGGTTGACTTCTCCTCTCCCTCATGCTGTGGTCCCATAAGCCTACTCAGCACTGGCTCAAAATTGAGATGCAAATTATCATCTTCTGCTGGAGACACACGCTTTTTGTCCAGAGATAATTCTGTCGTGCAACGCTGTTCCTCCTACTTTTATCCAGTCGGTCTCCAGATCCCTGCTCCAGGGATCAGCTCGTTTGCTAAGTGCCCTAGTATGGTGTCCCAGATTCAACAGTGTAATGTTTCACTTTCGTGTCACCCTGCCTCCGCCCTCCCTCTCCACCAGCGCCACCACCCAACATGGAGGGAATGTGTCAGAGGAGAGCTGATACAGACTGAACTGAGCTGCTTTTCTCCTTTTTCTGCAGCAGAGTGACGTTAGAGTATATCACTGAAATGGAACAGCCCAGCCAAGTTGGGACAGAGTAGATTACTACAAGCTTGGTCAACAATTCGGCTGGTCTTAAATTATCTTCTCTTCGTGTTATGTTTGCAATATTTAAAGTAACATCATTTTCAAATAAATTATAATCCCTTTCCTGGTCTCTATTAACTCCACTCCAAGACTGTTCAGAAAGTCCAGTAAAGGACAAAATCCATTATAAACAAAGTTTGTTTGCAATAAGCAAAAGCAGAAGAGGGAGAACAAAAATCCACCAAGTGTGAACAAACAGAGAAAATAGTGCCAGTAAGACTGAATTATCAACCAGGCAAAATTGGAGACTGACCCAGGGCTCCAAACACTTTGGCTATAAATTGGTGATAATTAAATTTATTGCAAATGTGTTTGATAATCCTGCTGCATGCACCGCTAAAGCACATTATCAACTAAAATGATTGGCACCACCTGCATCATTACTTGTTGTTGTTGTTAAGGCAGTAAGACAGGCCTTGAATAAAAGGACTTTATTTTGCAAGTACTGTATATATTGTGCTTAATTTGTGCAATTTACTGAATAAACTACAAACTAATTACTAGGTGGAGAAATTTGGGGCTCAATGTGGGCCCACAGCTCATATTTGTCCCAAGGCCCTCTAGTGTGTTGATAAGAATGGGCCCTACCTAAAAGAACTTAAACTTCATCCACAGAAAACACAAGAAATACTGTCACCATACTGGCCAAACTGATCGACACCTGAGAGAGGAACACCAAAGCAATGACTGCACAGCAACAAAATCTGAATGGACACCAAATAAAATATTGCAGGTTTTAAATTCAACTCCTCCAAGCCATCCACATAAAACCTTTATTGAGCCTAATTTACCTCGACCAAGAAGTGATGTGCATAAAAATGGAACATGACATTATGGAAGATTCCCAACCTACAAATATTACATTTTATTTCTTTGAGCAGTGTGAGAGCAGGAATGTGTCAGCATGACTTTTTTTTATACTTGCTCATCTTTGTGTAGCGCTGCAGCATTAGTATCAGCAGCAGCAAGGTGTTTGGACCTTGAACACATATCAAAAAAGAAAAGAATAAAGAGGCTTTCCTATTCAAACCTATTACATGGCCTTTAAAAGATACTATATGTAAGTGTTTGCTATTGCTAATTGCTGTGCACTCATTTTTAAAACTTGAAAGTTACAATACGCACATGACCTGTGTTTCTATGAAAGTTCAGATGGCCAGCTAAACATTAAAAAGTCAAAAGGTGTGTGTTCATGTTTGTGCCCATGCAGAATCTTATTTTAAAGCCCTTCTTTTTCTACATTATTAATATATTTTCAAATTTAGTTAAGGATTTTTTTTACTTACTTCATGTTAGCTGGATAGTTGACCGCTTGCTGAGACAGTATTTAGTTCAGTATTTACTTGAGGTCTAGATAAAAGTTAATATTAAAAAGAGAAGGATTTCCAATCGCTGTATGTTTACGACCCTGATGGACTTTGCCTATGTGGCAACAGTGGTTGTGTTTTTCTTCACAAACTCGCCTTTGCACCTTTCTTTGACCTCTTTATATTTCCCCATCAAGGCCAAGGATAAGTGCTTGGGAGAAGAAAATGGATTTTGAAAATGCTGTGACTGTACAGATCCACTTCAGGTTTATAAGATGGCCCTTATGAGGGCACCTGGCAGCTACAGCACTCCTCTGGTCTGAAACCATCTCCTGGGTCACAGCAGCAGATCAGAGTTAATGGGTGAAGAGAATAAAGATAGATTTGAGTAGATTTTTTTGGGACACTGATAACACCAGTATAGTTCACATTCTTTTATGCTCAGAGGCCACTCTCATTTGATGGTGTCCTATATGTAGTTCACTTCCTTTTTTCAATCACTCCACTATAAAACTCCCCTTCAAATAATAATTACAAATGAGCCAAAGAGAGCAATTTTATAGCGTTTTCCAGCACAAGGGAAAGAAACAATAAAAAGAGACTGATGACATGCAGCAGCGTTTGGTTTCTGGAGTTGAACTCAAAACAAGAGGAGTGCATGATGTGAACTCATCCCACTTTCAGAAGAGATATTATATTTAGATGTAACGCTGATATAGTGCGTCTTCTGGTGTGGATGGTACTCCTCCACAACTGTCCTAGAGTGAGCATTATCGCTTTCAATTCCCCAGAGTTCTGTTCTCGTCTCTCATTTTGTGCTCCAAAGTTTCTATGATGCTGTGAAAATAGGCGACAAATGTCTTCCTCAAGTCACGGGCAGAGAATGGAATCATCTCTGTAGGACACTTGCGGCAGCTGGGTTCATTTGGAGTTTTAAAACCCTTCAGTAGTTGACTCTAAAATGATATGAGACCAACTTTGGGATGAAGTTTTCAAAGGATGACGTCATGTTACGAGGATGGTGAGTCTGCATATCTCAGGCTGCCAGTAGATTGACAATTAGGAGACTGTTTTCATTCAACTAAAAGCAAGATTTACATTCTGTGATTTGGCCCCATCATTTTACTTGACAAAGAGTACGTTATTCAAGTCAGTTAGTTCTTATGCGGAATCATAACAGAAGTTATCTCAGGGCACTTTTATATAGAGGAGATCTAGACCGTACTCTTTGTAACATTAATTACATGTAACATTCCCCCATGAAAAAGGTCAAAACCACGGGCATTAATCTGCTGCTGTCACAGCCTCCACTCTCCTGGTTTTGGGCTTTCCAACAGATTTTGGAAACTGGGTCTTGCTCCCATCCATTCACAAGAGGATCAGTGAGGTCCAACACTGATGTTGGCACCTAGCTCACAGATGTTCCAGATCATTCCAAGAGTGTTGGATGGGGTTCAGGTCAGGACTCTGCGGCCACCACAACAACACACCAAACTGTGAAAACCATGTCTTTATGGACCCGGCTTTGTGCTGAGAGGCAAAATGTTATTGTATGCTGCATTGAAGGAAAAGCTTTGTTTTTTTTTTGGAAATGTGAATGAAATTTGCTTCCTTGGCCAGAGTCAGACGAGAAGATTGATACCACCTTCATAAATATGAAGCTACAGCCATAGTTGGCCCTGTCCACTGGTAACAAAATTTATCTAATGACAAACAGAGGAGAAAATCACTGCTCCTATCCATAGAAATAGTCCCACACATAACCCTGTTGATGCTTTATTTTTGTTGTTTTGACACTGATTTTTATGTGGATCAAACAATCATGATGTATCTTTTATTTGTTTATTAGTGGGCTTTAATGAGTGTTCAAACAGAATGTGAAGATAAAGACGTAAAAACCTCTTCACCAGTTGAAAAATTTTCAAATAGCAAAAATTTGGTGCGCATCTTGGGACTATAGTTTATACTATGAATGTGCTTGAAATACAGTACTTATAAAGATGAGGAAAAAGGAGAGAGACTGGAAAGAACGAAAAGAGTTCTTTGAGTTACTGGTAGATCCGTTTAGTTTCTGCTAGACCAAGACAGTTTAGTTGTTAGCCTCCTGTTTCCAGTCTTGATGCTAAGCTAAGTTAGACATGACATGAGATGACATGAGAGTGGTATAATCTCATATAAGAAAATTAACATTTTGTTTTCCAAAATGTCAAATGTCTTTCTTTTATTGGAGCTATCGGGCCCAACCATATAAAAACAGCCCCAGATCAAAAGTACACAAAGGTAGCTCTTGCAATGGTATAGTTAGTGGACCTGGAGTTAAATTTGTTTTGTCAAACTATTTCCAAGCTTGAGGTAAAGATTCCCTGAAGGATGACAATACTGCCAACGCTGCTAACAGCAACAGTCATTTAAGATAAACCATGTCTGTTTTATACATGACCCCCTGTAACTCCCACCCTACATGACTGGAGTGCAGAAATGTGCAGACTCGACTCACTAATTTGATGACTGTTTACTTTTCCCTGAAGGCCAGTTCAAACATTACTCTGCAAATTTCACTGTTATCAGGATATTTGAGTTTTTATCTCTGAAATAAAACACTTCATCCTTCATTCATGAACATAAGATGAAAAGTGTGGTTATTCATTATGGAAAGAAGATAAGGCAATTTTGAGGAACATTTCCAGAGATAATAAGGGGCTATAGGTTTGTACTGGCACACAGGAGCAATTTATATCACAGTCAGCATCTTCAACTACCTGATTTCAACTCCACGGTGCCGTCCTTGGAGCATGCGGAGGTTATGATTCATCAGCATTTAACCCTAGGAGGTATCACTGATACACTACTTTATCATCTACATACATTCATACATCACTGTTGCTATGTAAAAAAAAAAATCCCTGGATACAGAAAAATATATCAGTTCCTTTCTTTGTATATTTATCGATTTCTTCGAAGGTCTAAAATTAACAGCGACAAGTGCGTCAGAGTACGTCAGTAATCGGTTTATAGTCATCCTCTGGGTTTGATAAAAGAAACAAACAAGCTGTGGAGCTGAGGCTTCGGTGCCAAGCTTTGGTGTGATGAAGACCAGGCCTAATGGTCCCAGGTGCTCTTCCTCATTATGATAATTTGAAATGCTGTTCGATCTCAGCTTCCCAAGGCCCAAAGGTCTGAGTGATGCTATTGACTTTGAAGTGGTTCCTTGGAGAAAGAGGCATTTAACTGTTCGCGAGTTAATGTAGAGAAAAAGAGGGGAAAGGAAGGGGGAGAAGCTATTTGATAAACCAACTCTCCAGATGTGGGATTTTTTTTTGCTCTTATTCTCTCAGTTCTTCGAGGCTACATTAATTTATTCCCTTTGTAGACTTTTCTATGATTGGCAGGACAATTGAATGTTGTCAGGGTGCTAGCAGGCACCTTGTCTTGCCCCTTGTGTTCATGCTGTACTGTCAATTACAGCAGTGGTTCAGAGGAGAGTTAACAGTGATGTGGTACAAATTGCATTACGGAGTGATCTCTTAACACCAGGGAAATCCAAAAGGCTGTATACCTGAGGTGTACCGCATTGCATCCTTACACATAACCCTCCAAAATCTTAAATGGGGCTGAAATTGATTTTAAAAATCAACTATACCAAAACCCAATAATCTTCCCCCAGAGGAGCCAAAAGTACCGCAATTTCACTGTCCAGTTAAATTAAATATTTCACTCACTGCGAAGAAAGGAGGAATGTTTGATAAATGGGCCCTGAAAGCTGCAGACAGCATCTCTGGCATCCTTAAGCAATACATATTGACAAGCTGATGATCCCACCTGAGAGTCAGTTTCGTCAGTTATGCCATTTTAGCTCTGTTTAGTATTCTTGTCATCTGTGGCTGCTCTTTTATAAAATGGCAGAAATGACTTGGGGGTTGAGTACAGATACTTCTCAATTTTAAAGCCCAGTCACACCAGCATTTAAAATAGTGGAAGCTTGCATTAAAATCAGTTCATTTGATTGGAATTTGCCTCTATTGGTGGATTCGCTCATTGGGGAAAAGTGAATGCAAGTGAATCCTTAATGTTGAATTAAATTTTTGTGAAATTTGTCAATCAGATTGTGCTTTTGACCACTTACAAATGTCTTCACAGTGTACACCATTGAGGGATCATGGAGCCAAAGATTCCAAGATGGCAGAAGCTATCATTAAAAATTCTTCTTTAAATTATATCCTTAGTGTTACTTCACATAAAATCACGGGACAATTGAACAGCCCAGGTTTATGTCAAGCCTCAGCTACCATTGCTATAAAGTGCTGCAGAAATGAGTCCTAAAACCAGGAAATGAGTTAACATTTTTGCACCTTGGGTTTGCTTGTCCTGAAGTCAATGGGTTTTTTGAATGAGATTTTGGTTAGATGCTTGAAATAAGGTCTGTGGTTAACATAAGCTCAAGACATTTTCAGTTTGTATACTACAACATAAAATATTGCAGTAAATACCCCAGGTGTGATTTCTTTAAGCTATTGCCTCTCCCATAAAAAGGCTGGTTGCTAACAAGTGGCTAAATGAGACTACAGAGGTTATCAAGGACGTTATATGTCATCACAACGAACAGGAAAACTGATCTACTCACCAGCCCACATTTACAACCTTGTTGTGTTCATACTCGTGCTTTTGCAAACTATCACTAACTTTGTAAGAGGAAGGCTTTTGTAGAAGTAATAGCTAAATCAAACTACTGGTTGGAAGTGTAGTGGTGGTGACACTGAAGTCATGTGACTGTGGTGTAGTTCGTTTATAGCCTAACATTAGCTTTTTACTTCTTGTGATTATATACAGTATAAGCTTCTAAAATCAGAAAAGCAGTGTTCATTTATGAAAATTATCTCCCTGAACAAAACATGTAGGTGTCAAAAATATTTGTTTGTCATAGAGCTTATTTTCATAGAAATATCCCATTGGCTGTTTGTCAGTTGAACCAGGGTGATGCTAACTTCTGGGTTGGCCTACAAATATTCGTCATCCATGAAGCACAATGGAGACAAGACGGAGAGAAACAAGTCAGATGCACAAATTACAAAATGTTTGTTGTTGAGTTTGTCAACATCAATAAATTAATTTAAGCTTGTGTTAAGATTGTGTTGCCAGTTTTCTCAACACTGTAATCTTTAGCAGCGACCTAGTGTTGCTAGCAATGCATATTTCAGTCTTGGTGATTGGATGATTTTTTGCTCAAATGCACCATCGGAATCATACTTAATTTCTCCCTTTAAGTTTTTATGCACACACGTGCAAATATGTCTCTTAGATAGATATGAAGTTATTGTCCTGTTAGTGGCCAACCTTACCTGCTTGCTAACTGATCAACACCTCTTTATTAGAAAAAACGATGTACAATCCTAACATGGATAAGTGAATTTCTCTGGGCCACTTCCTGGTGTGACCAGGCCTTCAGGCAAAAAGAACACCAAAGCTTTTCAGCCCTAGAATATTTTGCTGACATTATCTACCATTGTTTTTTTTGTCTTCCCAGGGCACTATGGGAAAGAGACCCTGCGCAGTGGAGGCCAAGACATTCACAACTTCATCTCCTCTGGGTTTGTGACACTCGGACGTGGCCACTTGAAAGGTAAAGCCCATCCTCATTATCTGTTCTTCACTTGACAGTGCCATGAAAACCAAGTTCAGATTAATAATAATAATAATAATTTCACTCGCAAGGCTACTGTGCCATGCTGTCATCCTCTTTCTGCCAAATGAATGTGCACAGGACTGTCGTTTCAGCTCAGTACTAGCTGGACATTACTATACATAATGGCTTGAAGTGACATCTTGCAAAGTCCACACACACATTTATTATCTATGGTTAAATCCACACTTCCAGTGACAAAGTAACACTTCCAGGCAGTGGGGATACAGCATGGCACAGTAGCAGATTTCCATGCCATTGTCTTCCTTTGGAGATCTAATAAATGAGAAGCAGTGTTGGAGTGAGAATGAGCTGTAAACAAGAGGCTTGTTGTTGTGTTTTTACAGCGCAGCACTCCATAGATGAATCAGGGCAGATGTCCTGGCAGGGCGATCTGGACATCCCCATCTCCTACGGTACGTTCTCCAAATGTTCCGCTTTCCTGCTGGGGAGAAAGCCACACAACCTGCTTTCTGCTCACACCTGATAAGAAAAGTCGCTCACACTTCACACACTCACACACACACATACACCAGTTGAGTGCCCTTGGCCGATAATCACAACACAGTCACTGGACGCGGAGTGCCAGAGTCGTAATATTTTATTTATTTCTTACAGTGGGTGGTTTCGTGAGCCAAACTATTTCCAATAGTGGTTGTTTGACAGCAGGTTTGAATTAATGCAATGCCCTGCAGTTAAGGTTTATTTAGATGACTTCTACTGTATTCTATTATAGTGTCAGGTATCAACAGGGCGGCTGTCATGATTAACAGTGTGCGTGTAGCCACCTGTGAACACTTTCTCTTTTTATTTTGTTAGTTTTTTATTTTGTCTGCAAGGTAAGTAAATATTTGATTCAGACACTCAACTCGTTGATTGAGCGCTACAATCTGATAGAATCTAATTTATTCATTCATGGTGGTTGCAGTTCAGTCACAGTATGCCTTCAGAGTTTGCGAGTTTTCTGTTTCCAGCTCTTCTACTTGTTGTAGAGGTCTTCATCACGGCTGAGGTTTTAAAAGCATTTGATCGAATCTGAATCCTGTTTTGGATCCATGCATTGAATCCTATCTATTTTGAATCCCTAGTGAATCTGTAGATTCCACAACCTGAAAATGAGCTGAGCAGCAGGAGATATGAAATGTTGATTAAATATGTATCTGATACGTTACAATAACCAAGTGGAGCCTTGAAGCACCTTATTTTTCACAAGCTACTCAATCCAAATACTGGAGCTCCTGATCCTTTTATACTGATCATCCTGAATTACTGACATAACATGAATAAATGTTTAACTGGAAGATTATAGCAACTGAAGCGGGTTGACTACTTAAGGAATATTAAATTAGTCTGTAGGCCATGCTGAACTTCAAAAACACCATCTACTTGTGATTGAAGAGAAAAAGTCACACAATATTTCTGCCTGGTTTGCCCCTGAGTTTTTGAAACTTTATTCATACCTGTCAGTATATGTGATGTTTCCCCTTGGGTCTGTTTTTCTCTGAACACAAGTTATTGTTTTTGCTTTAAATGACAAAAATGTATCTAGTGTTTCTTAAGTGCTGTGCCTAAAGGTGTTTCTCTTTAGGAAATGGTTGTTGCAGGAAGTGTATTTTGTTGAGCTGATGAATGGGTTTGCGATAAAGGCCGTGGATCACTTTAAGCAGAAGTTTTGCATAAACCAGCTTCACACAATCAACAAAAACGTGTAGGAAAAAAAGCTGCCAAAGATGACCAATCACAGTTCAGTGGTATCCCCATACATACTCTCTGTAGATGCACCATGAAGTTAAATGAGGAAATGCACACCTTATTATTTGAAGGTGGTTAAATATGTTTGATATTGCAGTTACTTTAGATGGTTGCACTTACATACGAAACCACTGTGTCAGCAGGATCTCTTAAAAAAAAAAAAAAAGTGGTGGGTATAAGAATTAAAATCAGAGGTGAGGGGCCCTTTGAGAAACAACGCTGAGGACACGTAACTCACCTTGATACATGATGCTCGTAAAGAAGTGACAGATATTCATTGCTGGTGACGAGTTAAAATAAAAACCTCAACCCTTAGTGTCATAATTTAAAGAAAGCAATGATATGAAATAATATCAATATTCTCCCCACAGTGTTTAAGTTTAAGTTAAACACACACAAAATTTTGAAACAACACCTTGAAGCAAATAATGAACAGCAGGTCTGAAAACAGCAAATGTCATCTTTCATGTAGCAGGTGAACTGCAGGATGAATCCTGTCAAACAAAGGCTAATGTTTTAAATGTTGTGTGAGGCAGTGACTCTCTCCTGACTGTACCTGTCACCCTCTTACTGCACCTATTAGGTGACAAGCTTTAGCGGCCTGATGGCGATGGCTGTCACTTCAAAGCGGAGGTCCTGTCAGCCTCCATCGTACATGTCTTAGTTTAACAGCTGGCTGTCGGCAGGCTCTCTACCCCTTCCCCCCTCCCACGCCTCCTGTCAGGAGGAAGCAGACTGACAGATGTGCACCATGTCACTGCTGACTGCATCCTGCCCTCGCTCCAACACTGCTGTTTAAACACAGAACATGTTATTGCTGTAGATAGTAGATAATATCTACAGCTAACATATCAGCACAGGTCATCTGATTCACCCCCCACTGGGTTCATTATTCTGGTTTGATGTGAAGAAGTGGAAAATTGTTAAGTACATTTACTCAGATACTGTACTGAAGTAAAGTACAATTACAAAAAGGTACTTGTATTTAACCTCATTTTGAGGGAACTCTTATAATTTTCACTTTACTACAAGTATTCCTTCTGTCCTTTCCTCCCTCCTTTCTTCAGTTTCCCTTGTTCTTTCCTCACTTTATCTATACCTTTTGTCCTTCCCTCTTTCCTTAAATATTATACTGTTCACTCCACTATATTTATCAGGAGATGTTGAAAACAGAAAATATAGCTAATAATTTTAATCTTGTATACATTTCCTTCTTCCTATCTTTCCATGCTTCCTTCCCCTTCTCCCTTCTTCCCTCCTTTTACCCTTGTCTTTCCTTATGTCCCTTTATTTTTGGCTGGACTGCAACAGTGGGGCCACCCCTATAAACGTCAATGTCTGTCACTGACTGACTGACTGGTTGAGTGATGAGGTTACACCATTGGTTGGCCAAGTGTTGGACTTTCCCCATTGGTCGTTGCTCTTTCATAATGATTTGGTGCAAACAGTTTCTCACATCATCAGGGGGGTGTTTACAAACAGTGTTGCCAACTAAGCACCTTTGTCACTCGATTTACCAACTTTTCAGACCCTTTAAGTGACTTTTTCAAAACAGCACCTTGTGACAAACTTTAGCTGCTTTGCATAGAAGAGAGTCACCAGAAGTATTGCCCCATGAGTGTGAGGTTGGTCTTTCCCTCCATAGGCAGACTTCTCTATGATGACTGCACGGCAGCTCACGTTAGTCAATCCTTCCTTCTTTTTTTAATCCCTTATTCCTCCTGTCCTTGCTTCTGTTCTTCCTGCTTCCCGTATTTTTTCTTCTTTCCTTTAATTTCTTCTTCAACCGATATGCAAAAAATTAAATACCCAAATGCGAGGACAAGATTTTGACACGTTTGATTATTTCATGAACAAATAATAGCAGTCAGATGTTTTCCTGTATCAAATTCATGGCTTGTGTTTGTAAGAGTGTTTTTCTGTTATTGCACATTAAAGGCTTTGAGTGACTGCAGCCTGTCCTGGCTGCTTGTGTTTGCCTTACAGCACTGGGCTCTTTAGGCAAACACCACGTTTTACAACTGTTCCTCTTAAATCTACTATTTTTGAACACAACCACGTCTGAGTACGAACAGCTATGACCTCAAACTCAACTGTGTGTGTGTGTGTGTGTGTGTGTGTGTGTGTGTGTGTGTGTGTGTGTGTGTGTGTGTGTGTGTGTGTGTGAGAGAGAGAGAGAAACATTTCTGTGTTTGTTGTAGTGAATGGAACAGTACAAACAGTCCAGATTCATATCTACAGTTTGTACGTGAGGGCTAACAAGCTGCTAAACAAAGCTCCAAGTAAATGTTGTTATTAATATTCATGCACCTGCGATACATCACGAACCTGTGAGCTTTGTGTGAATCCACAGAGACACACCGTCACCTACCTGCTCCAAGTGTTTGGCTCATAGACTAAAGTGAGATGAGATATGGATTTATGTCTGATATCAGTGGCTGCTGGGGAGGGAGTGGTGTGTTCACCAGCCCTGCCTGTCCATCTCTGTTCCCTGTGATGGATTGTCTGTAGTGAAGCGGCCATTTAACAGCTCTAGACTGCAGTGGGTTTATTTTGGTGGAAGGCAGAGCGGCTGCCACAGTAGATGTTTGAGCTGAATGAGATTCCTCAACCTGAATGAGAAGCTGTGTGTTGATCAATAGTGGCTGAAATACTTTGTGTTGCAGTGAGATTCATATCTGTCTCCTGGTAAGAAAGGAATATTTCTTTGTCTAACATGCAGGGGTTTCTGGAGACAGTTTTGTCTCCTACAGAATCAGATTGCTGTTTTCCATCCAATTATAATACAAAAACCAACTACAGCAACAACTCTGACTTCTGTATAAGAGAAAATTTGAATGGGTCTATTTTCAGCTGTGGAACAACATGCATCTGGTGCTTGAATTAGTATTTACTTAAAATTGAGCAAGTTTAACAATAATTTTATATATATAAATAAAATAATTTTGTAAGAATGTGTTTTAATTTTGATGGACTTGTATTGAATTTCCCCCTGTCCCTCCAAATCAGAAAGTGTGTATTCATTTTTAAAAATTAGAAACTGCTGTTTGACCCTCAGTCCAAAAGCCACAGGTTTACAATTATATAAAAATAGGGAGAGCAACAAACCATCAGGGAATGTTCAACTTCAACAATTAATTATCTAAAGAGTCTAGAATCTAGAGTTGTTGATTCACTGCATTTATAGCCAATAGACCAATTGTTTCCACAGTGTTTCTGAAACAAACCCATCATATCCACAAAGATGTCCGAGGTTAAACTTAAACCCACTGTGTCCAGCATCTCCCAGATATCTCGTGTACAAACATTCCCC